>NC_088882.1:2759386-2769386 GCF_032884065.1 Artemia franciscana
CGTGCGAAGCCTATGTAACACGCGAAAGTACGGTTGTATTGTCCTAAGCTTCATAATTTTGAACCAATCAAAGGAAAAATCTAAATACTTCGCTTTTTCCTCGTCAGGGGGTGGGGTCCGTTTTCTAAAATGACCTTATTTTCATACCTCATTCAAGTACTTTCTAAATAAGATAAAAATAAAATCTTATTCAGTCAAGTTTTTTGCGCGTGGAAATGGGGGATTTCTATGCTACTGAATGTCATAATTAATAGAAAAAAATCTTACCTCTTACTACATAGCTTTTCCTAATTTTTTCCTTAATTCTATACTGATCAATTACAGTTTGAGTTACTTTAAAAAAAAGAGAGAAAAATGGCTAAATATCGAGTTTAAAAAAATATATCTTAATTTTTGGAGTTGGAAAAGTCTCAGAAATTCTTCCTACATCTCTGTAGTTTTTCTGTTTTCTTACTTAAACAATAGGTTCTATCACTATCTTAACTCTATGACTATCTACCTTGGTTCTACTGCCCTAGGAATGACGCATGGACGGATAATAGATAGACATGTCTATTAACAAATGAACTAACGTCATTTTTATATAATCCTAGTAAGGGGGGGGGGATTATCGCCAGGTTTGCTTCTCATTCAGTTGGACTATCTCTCTTGGCTTTTTCTACAATGAGACATGATGACCACAACAATGAATTTGATTTTAATTCAAATTCTAAATTCTCCACATAGAACAAAACATTTAATTTTAATCCAAATTTTTGGTCCTTGAAAATAGGTCAAAGTAAAATGTGGTAGAAAAAAAAGAAGAAACTCTTAACGATGTGGTTTGATTCATTTATCATTCAATCCTGTTTTTTCTTCTTTTTTTGTCAATGAATTTCAGTTTTGGTTGCTCTTAAAAAATAATTAAATATTAAGTATAACAAATCTTTTAATCCTTGAAATTGAACAGATCTCTTGAATTCTTCCTACTTCTTTGAAAGTTTTTTTCCGTTTTTCATCATCAGGAGGGGGAGCGGTTATTAAAAGGACTAAACACCTCTTCCAAAAATTTCCCAGATAATGGGCTATAGTAGAATATCACGAGAGAAAGGAATTCCACTTTCCAAAAGGAACTTAACTAAATGTCAATTAGAATGTCACAAAATATTCACAAAATTTTAAGTAAGCTCTCCAAAGAAATTTTCCAAAGTTCATTTTCTGGACTTTAAAGTGTGCGTGAGGACACTGGGATAGGTAGTTCCTTTTTAGGATTACCCCTAAGGAGCCACAAGGAAATTTAATAAAAGCGCATATTTTAGGAAAGGAGTCCTTTTTTTCAGGAAAATACCTCTGGCTCCATTCCTAAAGGCTCTACTTCTCTCTCTTTGTGCCTAGAGATCCTATGTAGGTACTACGTATGGTAGCAGCTTGGATGACGTAATTCAGTAAAAGTACTAGATGTGTAGTAATTCTATATGGCTCTGGCAATTCTATAAAGGCACTATAATTCTATAGATTCTATGCTATAGAAACACAAAATATTCTTACAGCTTGACTGTTGTGGATCGAATGCTCTGATCCGTGTTTTTGTATCTTATTTGGGTCAGTAGGTAATTTCGAGGTTTTCTTATTTTCAAACTTCGTTATATCTCCTTTTTGGAATAGAGAAAGAATTATAACTTGAGCTTTTAAATTAAGATTTCGGTTTTTCGTATCTTGGAGGTTAGATTAAAAGTTTTATTGACGAACAATGATTCGCAAATAACAATAGAACAGTTTACAGATATCCTTAGCTACAGATATCTTTTTGGATATCTGTAGCTAAGCTCAAAGAGTATTGGTAACTTTTAAGAGTGGGAGCTGGTGCTAGTGTTGACAAAAAAGGCTATCAGTGCCATCTAGTGTTTGGCAATACTTATTACTACCCTAATTTTATTAATTACGCTTAATGAACCAATTATTCGGTACTTGTATGATATAGCATCGACCTAATATTCTTCATCAAAGTAGAACCTGTTTCTCTGAGGCTCAATCCTAATGAAATATACCTTAGTATGATTAAAATATAACATTTTAGAAATGAATTTTGGGCTATATATATGCACATTAAGGGGGGGGGGGTAAAGTATATCGGGTCTACATGCCTAATGTGTTAGGTATAATTATTCTGCTTATTATGAAATGAGGATTGTTTTCTAGCGTCACACTGACCAAATATTTTGCCCCCCCCCCCCCTCTTACCCCTAATGTGCAAATATACAGCCCAAGCTTTATATGTCCTATCTATTCTGTCGCTTCTCTTTGTCTTGTCTCACGCTATGCTGAAAGAAACTAACGGAAAAAACCGGTTCTATAATGCCTCAATGGCTGAACAACTTTAGTGTTTGGGGCTATATCATGCAACTACCAATTATTCTTATTATAACACTGAGAAAAAAAATGCCTAGTGGCAACAAACGTTAGATGGCGTTGATAGTCTTGTTCTTCGACATAAGTGTCAATTCCCAGCATGACTGGCAGGTGGGGTAATTATGAGAGGATCGGGGTACTTGACTCTCCTGACATGCCAAGCTTCTACAATTAGATTAGTTCAACTATTTTGCAATAATGACTAAGTCGATGAACTGATGTCTGGTGAAGTTCAGCTTTGACTAAATAAAACCCACTAAGTGTACAAACGCAAGACAAAAGGATTTAAAGGTGTTACCATGATAAAAGCCACCATTCATGTGGTAATTGTTGGCCGTTAGAGGTTGCCAACAGAGGAAATTTTACAGAGGCAATAGAAGGTGGCCTATCTGTTTTTAATTTGTCATATTTGTAATTAATCAATCGAGAAATACTTTATTATGTTTTATTTGGATGGGGTTAGAGGTAGAGGTAAAATCTTCAAATCATTTTTCCTGGCATAATCTAGGATGTAGATCTTTTTCTGAAACTGTCACTCATATAGGTAGCCTAGCGTGTTTTTTCAAGAAAAGTCTCTCTTCTGTAGCTGCACATTACGCCCCCTCATTTTCACTATGGCTAAATTCCCCTCTTAACGCTTTCTGGGGTGCTGAAATACTCTCGGCAAGTAAGCCATTAACCTTAGCCAATTAATCTGAAGAGGAGAGTTAAGTAAAGGGCCTTTCCAAGTTGTTCGTTAAAGCTTTAATGACTCAGTTTTGAGCTACTACCAAGAGCTTAGGTGAGTTAACCATCTTGCAACTTAATGTTGAGCTTGTGCATTGGCCAAAAGCGAAAGCTTTTGTCCTTTATACTCCAGAACGTGACCTTGTATTCATGTTTGTGTGTGCATTTGTGCGTTCCATATCCAGTCATGGCCTGTTAGTTGTACCTTGTGTCTCTTGAAGCTTTGTATGTGTCAAAAATAGGACTGCCCAGGTTTTTTGTGTTTATTTGATTTTCGGCCCCCGCTTTTTTAGTGTCCCTTTTATTTATTTTTATTTTTTTATTTATTCGTGTTTTTTGTGTAGTTATACCATTTCTTATCTTTTTAATTGACAATTTCTAATTAAATTATTGACTGGTGAATGATTATTCATTCTGATTTATGTTTTTTTTTTGTAGTTATCGTTTGGTATTCTTTGCAGTTTTCCTGTTTTCGTTTTTTTTTTTTTTTTTTTTTTTTTTTTTTTTTTTTTTTTTTTTTTTTTTTTTTTTTTTTCTGACTCCAGAACTCGATTGGCCCTTCTGGGCTTGTGATAGTGATTTTTGTAATAAATATGACATTATAGTAGTGATTAATTGTTCTCTTGCCTCTAGCAAATTTAGGGAGAGCCTTTTTTCATATGTTTTTCTCACTTTCAGCTGAGGTGGTTGACATTTTGCTGACCGTGGAAGATTCTGACTCAATGGAGGCACAGAAGGATATGGAGCCCCCTCCAAAGAAGCAGATAATACCGGCTCCTCACAAATTTCGATGCGAAGAGTGTTTCGCCCTCTTTCAGAGTCGTTTCTCAATGCTCATGCATATAAAGCTTATTCATCTGAAGCTTGGGAAGTAAGTGTTTTATTTATATGATATTTAATATAATAGCCTACTAATATTAGGCTGTAGAAGCATTAATGTGTATTCTTACTCTTTGGATCAACTAGGGAGGTGCTTAAAATCAGCTTGTAGATTTTCAAAGGCGCGTTTGTTTTACAGTAAAAGAATTTTTTTATTAAATTGTTGAACCTGAGGAGGCAGAGGCTTGAGAATCATAAGCCCAATTTTGTCGCTTAGAATCTGTGTGGCTTAAAGTCAGTTTGTGGGTTTGCGAAGGGATATTTGCTTCACATGAAATTTTGCGGATTTGCAAATGCGTTTTTTCTTCACAATATAAGAATTTTTGATTGAACTATTGAACCTAAGCAGGGAGACACTTGATAATGTTGAGCTAAATTTCGTCAATCGGAATCTATGATGATTCAAGGCAGTTTATGGGTTTACGAATGGGTGTTTTCTTCACAAGAAGACTTGGCCATTATTAGAACGAATAATGTGGTTATTAGAGCGAAGAATGTGTGCGCATCTCTGGCTGAACGACCCTCTACGTAATTGTCAGGTACTTTTTGATCAAGCCTTACTGAATTATGTAGCAAATTAGTACTGTTTAGCTTACGCTGTAAGCCGAATCAGCTTAAATTATAATCTGAATTAGCTTAGGCTTGGCTTGTTCAGTCCTCTGTACTGTACAGTTTTTTCATATTTATACCTACAAGCCAAGAATGGTCTCAAGAAAAGCGTTGGTAAAGCTTCATTCTCACTTCTCTTATAGATTGTGATGTGATTGTTGGAGATGCTCTGTTGTGGCGGTAAATATGAAGGAACCTAGCAAGTGAAAGTAAAGATGTCTATATTGAAAACGAATTTTCGAGCAAATGTCAGATCCGAGAAATACATTTCCTTTGAAAAAGGACTAAATATAACCCTCCTCCTGAAGGCTAATTTTATATTATTTTTCGTTTAGACCCATGGCCGTATCCAGGGGTCCAGGAGGTTTGATCCCCCTCCCCCTGCAGCATTTGTCTGATGCGTAAAAGTTTAAATTTTTTGTACCCCATACACCGAAAAACAAATTCTTGATGCGACCCTCCTTAAACCTGTATCATCATTTCAGTATTTTAACAGCAATTATTTAAGATTTATTTTGAATAATTTCTCTACAAAGTTTTTTTTTGTCTATTTTTGTATTTTGCATCAGGGTAAAAGTATATTTTTGTTTATTCGCCATTTCGAAATTTTTTTTTTTTCTTTGAAAAGTACTTGTTATAATTCTTTTGGATTAAATAATATAATTTGTATTGGAAAACCCGAGGGCTATACACAAAAGTCGTAATTACATATATCTCACTGTACTACGTACTTCTCTTTGTCACGTTTGCGGAGTCGTTGACGTAAGAATGCCAAAAAGTAGCTCATAGATATTTCCGTCCTGTCAATTGACCAAATTTGAGATAGCTCACTGCACCTCAGGAGAAAATGGCCCAAATCATTCTCATTCGCCTGGCATAGGTTTATTTCTCTCTAGGGTATAATATCTTATCCGATTATTCGTTCATTACAAAAAAAGAATCGTCACTTTTTCATAAAAATCTAAGTAATTTCAAGCTATATTTCATCGTTCAGGAAACGCTCCTTTAATCTAAGTGTAAACAAAGGAATGTAATAAGACCCATGAATACCTACGAACAGTTTTTTAGACTTAAGGAGCTATCCAAGGGGCAACGATGCCGAATGCTCGACCAGGGTGACACAAAAAGTACCAACTGGCTGGAAGCGCATTACACTCATAAAACACTTCAAAAAAGGGGATAAAACACTACCTGGGAATTGGATAGGCATTGGTGAGTCATCCATACCTGGTAAACTTCTTGCGTTGAAAATCCTCCACAGAATACAGATTCCACTCGACAAGTAGTTGAGAGAAGAGCAACATGGCTTTAGACCAGGACGCTCCTGTGCCAAAACAAATTGCACATAGCATTTATAGACTTTGAAAAGGCCTTTTACTTGCTGCATCATGAGACTCTATGGGAACTACTAACCGTTTATGGGATCTTTGAGAAATTGGTAGCCCTCATAATGGCTCTATCCGAAGACTCTGAATATTGTGTTAAAACGACAGAAACAAGGACAAGATACTTTTGTGTCCTTTCTGGTGTTAAACAAGGCTGTGTTTGTCACCTTTCCTGTTTGCCCTCGTTTGGAGTGGGAGGATTTCATAAATAAAGATTTAAAGGAAATAGGAATTTCCTGGGAGGGTGTAAAGAGGGAGGCCTTGAATAGATCCGGCTGTAGGAGGAGCGTGCGTAGCTGTGTTGGCCTCAGGTGGCTTGGTGCTGCGGTGAGTTATTAGTAGTAGTAGTAGTATAGTAGTAGTCTTGACCATTTGCTTTGTAATACTGGCACCAGAAGCATATAATTAAACGTAGAACACCAAATTAATGATTTAGACTTGGCCACGATATCACGCTCATCGTGTAAACAAAGACTACAAGAATTACTTGAAACTGTGCGTGCCCGAAAGACGAATTCTAGTTTTCGAGAATACATGTCTCCAGAGAATATTATCCATCGATATAACATCCATTGATCACTAAAAGTCCCTAATGAGAAGGTGAGACGGATGACCGGACAACCCATAGTGACGGTATCATTAGAACACTTCGGTGGGAATATTTGATGCATGTACTTTGTATGGATGAATCCTGGATCCCAAGAGCGACGTTCCAGAGACAACCCGAAGGAAGAAGAAGAAGAGGCAGGCCGCGCAATACACTCAGGTGCACATATTAGACAGACCTGCGAAACATAAATGCTTCCATTCAACCGACGTGGGAAGATGTTCTTGCTGCGGCAGACATGAGGGATAACTGGTGGCAGCTTGATTTATTTATTGATAAGTGGTGTAAGAAAGAGAATAAAAATAAAGGGCTTTCAAAGTTGAAAGAATTTAATTATTAGTAGAATACGAAATAAAATATATTCTAACTTAAAAAATAGTAACACTAAATCATTATTTTATAATGCTAAGATTAAACAACCAATTGCTAATCTACAGAATGAATTTGTAATAGTGCCGGTGGATAAAGCTAATATTAATTTTGCCATAATTTGTCAGAAGTTGTATGTGATATCTTAAAAAGGGAGTTATGCACAACTTATGTTACGAAAAGGTAAATTTAGAGGCTGAGAATTTGATTGAAAAGACTGAAGAAATGCTTTTAAAAATTTTAATATTAAAATAAATGACAATGATAAAAGTTCCCTTTCCTATATTGGACTGTAAAATTTCATAAGAATCCCCCTAAACCACGGTCTTATTGCTGGAGCAGCTAAATGTCCAACCCGCATTGCTGCTACTGACCTCTCTTTAATTTTAAAGGAAATTATAAATAAACTTAAAATCTATTGTTCTGGTATTAAAAAATTTTCGAATTTTAATCCATATTGGAGTGTTAATAATTCACTGCAGGTGATAGATTCTTTAACAATGGTTTCAGCTAAAAGAATTGAGTCTTTTGATTTGCGACAATGTATACTGATTTATCACTTAATTGTGGTGTTAGATAATTTAAAAACGGTTATCAAGAAATCTTTCCTCTTATCTAGTAAAAGGTTCTTAAAATAGACACTTATAATAAAAAGCTATATGGACAAATTGCTTTAAGACTACAGTTAGCTTGAGATGTTACACCTTGGATATGATTTTTATGGCACTTGGTATTAACCAAGTGACATATAGCAATCGCCAATTCTGTCGGTCTGTCTGTTGGTCTGTCGGTCTGTCTGTCTGTCTGTCGGTCCCGGTTTTGCTACTTTAGGCACTTCCAGGTAAGCTAGGACGATGAAATTTGGCAGGTGTATCATGGACGGGACCAGCTTAAATTAGAAATAGTTGTTTTCCCAATTTGACCAGCTGGGGGGGGGTGGAGTGGGGGGGCTGGTTAATTCGGAAAAAATAGAAAAAATGAAGTATTTTTAACTTATGAATGGGTGATGGGATCTTAATGAAATTTGATGTTTGGAATGATATTGTGTCTCAGAGCTCTTATTTTAAATCCCGACCGGATCTGATGACATTGGGGGCGTTAGAGGGGGGGGAACCTAAAATCTTGGAAAACACTTAGAGTGGAGGGATCGAGATGAAACTTGATGGGAAAAATAAGCACAAGTCCAAGATACATGATTGACATAATCGGAACGGATCCGCTTTCTTTGGGGTAGTTGGGGGGGGGGGGGTAATTCTGAAAAATTAGAAAAATGAGGTATTTTTAACTTACGAACGGGTGATTGGATCTCAATGAAATTTGATGTTTAGAAGGATATCGTGTCTTAGAGCTCTTATTTTAAATCCCGACCGGATCTGGTGACATTGGGGGGGACCTAAAACTTGGAAAAACACTTAGAGTGGAGGGATCGGGATGAAACTTGGTGGGAAAAATAAACACAAGTGCTAGACTCATGATTGACATAAACGGAACGGATCAGCTCTCTTTGGGATAGTTGGGGGAGGTTATTTCTGAAAAATTAGAAAAAGGAGTATTTTTAACTTACGAACAGGTGATCGGGTCTCAATGAAATTTAATATTTAGAAGGATATCGTGGCTCAGAGCTCTTATTTAAACTGGACCAGATCTAGTCACATTGGGGGGGGGAGTTGGGAGGGGGAGCCTAAAACTTGAAAAACACTTAGAATGGAGGGATCAGGATACAACTTGGTGGAAAAATAATCACGAGTCCTAGATACATGATTGACAGAACCGGAACGGATCCGCTCTCTTTGGGGTATTTGGGGGAGGGGTTAGTTCTGAAAAATTAGAAAAAATGAGGTATTTTTAACTTATGAACGGGTTATCGGATCTCAATGAAATTTGATATTTAGAAGGATATCATGTCTCAGAACTCTTATTTTAAATCCTGACTGGATCCGGTGACGTTGGGGGAATTTTGGGGTGGGGGAACCTAAAATCTGGAAAACGCTTAGATTGGAGGGATCGGGATGAAACTTGGTGGAAAAATAAGCAGAAGTCTTACATACGTGATTTACATAATTGGAGCGGATCCGATCTATTGGGGGGGGGGGGGTCAATTCTGAAAAATAAGAAAAATGACGTATTTTTAACTTACGAAGGAGTGATCGGTTCTTCTTGAAACTTCATATTTAGAAGGACCTCGTAACTCAGATCTCTTATTTTAATCTCAACCGGATCAAGCGTAATTGGGGGGGGGGCGGAAATCTTAGAATATACTTAAAGCGGTGAGATCTGGATGAAACTGGATGGGAAGAATAAAAACCTGTCTAAGATACGTGACTGACATAACCGGACCGGATCTGCTCTCTTTGGTGGAATTGGAGGGGGGAGGGTAATTTTGAAAATTGAGGTATTTGTAACTTACGAAAGGGTGACCAGATCTTAATGAAATTTGATATTTAGAAGGATCTTGTGCTTTAAAGTTCTTATTTTAAAATTCGACCAGATCCTGTGACGTTGGGGGGAGTTGGAGGGGGAAACCGGAATTCTTGGAAAACGTGAAAATTGGGTTATTTTTATCTTATGAATAGATGATTGGATCTTAATGAAATTTGATTTTTAGAAAGAATTCATGTCTCAGAGCTCTTATTTCAAATCCCGACCAGATCGTTTGACATTGGGGGGAGTTGAAGGGGGAAATCTTGGAAAAATACTTGGAGTGTAGGAATCGGGATGAAGCTTGGTGGATAGAATAAACAGATGTCCTTGATACGTGATTGACAGAATCGTGCTGGATTCGCTCTCTTTGGGGGAGTTGGGGGGAGGGTTCAGTGATTTGGCGAGTTTGTTACTTCTGGACGTGCTAGAACGATGAAAATTGATAGGCGTGTCAGGGAGCTGCACAATTTGACTTGATAAAGTCGTTTTCCCAGATTCGACCATCTTGGGGGCTGAAGGGAGAGGAAAAATTAGAAAAAATTAGGTATTTATAACTACGAGTGGGTGATCGGATCTTAATGAATTTTGATATTTAGAAGGACATCGTGACTTAGAG
>NC_088882.1:2774386-2844727 GCF_032884065.1 Artemia franciscana
CTCCACGAACCCGTTTGATGCTAGATTGTTTTTTTAAATGAAGTTTTCTATCAGTATAAAGACGAAGACTTTTTCAGTCTATATATTCTTTTTAAAGTAAACTATGTTTTTCTGTATGTGTTGTATAACCCTGACAAACCCCTCAAACCAATTCTCCGTTGAAAACATTAAAAAAGAATGACCCGGAATGTCCAAATCCTTGTGATTTTCGAATCCTGCCCGTGTAAATTTTTGTCTGTTGGGATCGCAACTAGCCCAACCCATTTTGTTGAAGACTGGCAATATACCCAGTCGGTGGAGGAATGAATTGCAAGACAAACTTGGCTCGAAATACGTCTCTCTTTACCTCAAATCCTCCTCTATTTTGAAAATGCTAATAACAGTGGTGAACATCCTCAAATTATATCTAACTGTCAAGCCTATAGGCACCACCTATTTCCTAAACGAGTGGGGGGGGTCGGCGTTGGGGGGTGGAATATCCTTCAAGTCATTTAAACACAATCCTGCTTGTTTATTTGACAAATATTGGTACAGAAGAGAGAACAAATAAATGATTTTTTTAAAGCGGGTAAGTTTCAAAATGCTTGGTTCGCTCTAAAAAGAGTTGTCAGTAGACAGTTTGCTGAAAAATACCAACGTGTAATAATGATTCGTGTTTTTTTTTATCTTTTTTAGTTTGATAACTAGTTTTGTTTTGTCTTTTCTTTCAGGCTCAAATGTTCCATGTGCCCTGAGACATTTGAAAACGCCCAATTGGTTTCAAAACACTTTGAAAGTAAGCATCCGGGTAAAGATTCGAGCTTTTCAACGAATCCCTTCCATCGTGAGGTGGCCATCAGCGAAGTTTTAGATATACATCGAAAACTCTTCAGTCCAATCGAAGAAAGGCGAAGAGGTCAGGCTACTGAAGTATCCCAAAATATCTTCAATGAAGACATGACTGCAAACGAAGGGCAGGAGGGGACAAGCGCCTCGTCAGCCGTAGCCACATTATCTGGTATAGACCCTGAACTGAATTTTTCAAAACATGAGTGCTTACCCTGCAACCAACTATTTAAATCTGAGAGTGATTTAAAAGACCACATTAGCGATGCTCACGGCGTGTGTGCTATGTGTAATATAACATTTTATAGTCGAAATGCTTTCGCGATGCATGTTATACAAGCTCACTCGCCCGTCAACTCCAACCAGTCGTTGACTCATCCTTCGCCAGTTGAAAACATCCCCTTTGAGAATCCTGTAAGCATGATTGAAATCGTATCGGACATGTCTGATCTTAGCCAAAGTATTCAGATCGTTGATGAAAGTGATAAAAAGCCTGTACGTAAAAGGCGTGTTGTAATTGCTAAACCTCGTGCTTTTCATTTACCAGAAAAGTATTATTTTTGTGAAATTTGTGGTAAAAAATATGACGTCAAGACTTCTATAATGGATCACTGTCTAAAGACTCATAAAATATCAATAGACAAACTTGAACATTTTGTTAAAACCCTAGATGCGCAAGAGATAAAGAAAGTCAACATTTCCAGCATTCGAGTTTATAAATGTTTTTGTGGATTCGTGGCGAGAACAGAATCTAGTTTCGAAAAACATAAAAATCGGCATGTTTCAAACTTATTTCAGTCTGAACCGAAAATCATGTTTTGTTATTACTGTCCCTTTAAAGATTGTACATTCAAAGCAGTGATTCATAGACTCAAGTCTCATTTAGGCAGTCATTTTAAGGTCTATTCGTGTCGTGCATGCCCCTTTTCGGGCCCATCTAAACAAAGTTGTACATCACATTTTGGAAACACCCATAAAAGTGGCGAGAAAAGAAGTTTTGTTTATGATGTGAATGAAGACATTGCTTTTACAACTATTTACTATGCGCTACTAAGGGCTGAAAACGCAAATGGTGAAACTTTAAGAAGTGATAGCCTCGAGGCGGGAACTTCGAAACAGAATTATAAAGAATTTGGACAGAGCGAAAGTACAGATGTAGATTTAATTGAATTATCTGACTGATAGCTTTTCAACTCGAAGTGTTTGTTATGCTTTTTTAATACAAGTAATTGCAGCCAATGCCTGAATAAACAAAGACGGATAGGGGAGTCCCCCTGAGAACTCACTCTCTCTACTTTGAATAATTGTTTCTCACTTTGATGTACATCTTCCAGGATTATCTGGTATATATATATATTATATATATATATATATATATATGTATATATATATATATAAATGTAATATGTTTGTAGATTCTTTTTTTTTGGTTGAATCTTATCCAAGTTTGACGTTCTCAGTCTGTGTTAATTTGTATGCTTCTCGTTTTTTTTCTACTCTCGTTCCTTGTTTTTCCTTGATAGTTTAACACTAAGTACTACTTTGTGGTTTCATCAATTGTTTGTTGTTGTTGTTGTTGTATTACCAGTGTGGTTTCATAAGTTACTAAAACTTAAAAGTTACTTCAGCATAAAATTTTTTATTGATTCTCAATGAAGAAGAGTTAATTCCACCCGAGCAAACAAACCATTTAAACATACTTGATAACTCGTGAATACTCTCACCCTCCCTTTAAGTAAAGATCCAGATATAAGCACGTTAACATGTTTTGAATACGAATATTCAATCTGCGATATTCGTTCCAAGCAATAAACTATAATCCCTAGAGGTTTTGGCTGCATTGACTTGTGAAGTTGTATAGTGTGTATAGCCCTGTGTATTTTAACTAATCCTATCCTACTTCATAAATGCGTCTGGACATTTTATTATACTATTGAACTTGATACTGTCTCTATGGAAGGGTATGAAAAATCCCCAAAGATTGGCCCAAAGGACCTGAAGACAATTTTGGAAAAGATGTGAAACTTTGCCCTGCGCTCTCCTCCCCCTTAAAAAGTGGCCGTGTTCATCTTTCCGGGCGAGTCATAGGAAAAGCACTTCAAAAATGTATCAAAACTTAATTTAGATAGTGTTGCCTGTGTATAAAGAAGCCAAACAGGGAGATTTTGATGAAATAGTTTCGTAAAGTTTGTTTTCCTTTATTAAGAAACTTTGTTTGGGGAAATAAAAAACATTGAATAAGTGTGTTTTCTGTTTTGCAAATTTTTTTGTTTTGAAAATTTTTATAAATTTTCAGCTGCATTCTGCTTCAGACTCTTCAATTTTTGTTCTTTATTTTCATTAAATAACTACATTTCTTAGTTTAAATAATGGAAATTATCAATATTGGGTAAAAAAAAACGCTCTACCGGTCAATGTCGTAACATCTGGCAATTAGCATATGCGTTGATAACGAGATGTTGTATATAAAACGATTTTATTTTTAAAATCGTATGTTCTTTATTACATTGAAAAGCTAACTTCCGAAACGAAGTTTTAGGGATAAAATTATATTTAGCACATTTATGTACAAAGTTTATTTTTTGAGTGTCTGTTGTGGGACTTAAAGTACCAAGGACTGTGAAAATGAAAACTGGTTATTTTGAATTGATTATTAGAAAAATTGCACCGCGTATATTTTAAAAATTACAAAAAAACGAAAATTCAATTTTAAAGGAAAGATACCTCCATATGTAGTTATGCAGTTTTTAGGCGCCAAACTTAAGAGAAAGAAACCTGAAAAATGGGCGAAAGTATATTGCACCAAACAGCTTAAGAGGGTGTAAGTTTATTTTGGAATCATATGTTACTTTTGGTATCAATGGTTAAATTTTTTAGACAATGAATTATGTCAAATTCTACTAATTATTCGTAAATTAGAAAAATATAGTGCCGTCTCAAAATTTTATAATATTAGAAGACCCAAAAGAAAGATATTAGAAAATTTGTTTTCTCTGGATTGACCTGGATCCAGGGGAAAAAATGATTTTATCTTGGTGTCCTTGGTACTTCAAGCATGCATAATCTTTTTTAGATGGCAGTATATATTGCTTTTTTATATGGTAGATTAGTCGTCTTTATATTTGAACCAGTTTCATTCTTGCTATTCTTACGCTTTAGTTCTTAGACTCCACCAGGGAAGCAACAGTCCCTCTTATGAAAAAAAAAATAGATGGGGCCCATGCTCATCTGTTCTATTTGTCCACAGATCTATTTAAATCGAGTCATTTTCAGTTTAATGAATTAATGTTCAAATAAATTAAAGGGCCAAGAGACGAATTTCAGCGCCGTTGGTTTGGACTATAAAATCTGTTGCTGAATCCTTTACTTATGCTTATAGTAGAAGTTGTTATTGTGACCCTAAAAAGAACATCTAAATTTAATATTTACAAATTTTATGAAATCCCACCCAAATAGTATGGGTAACTGGTATAAGTGTGGAAACTAGTGCTAGTACCGACACAAAAAACTACCAACGACACCTAGCGTTTGGCAACACGACATTCTTTTCAGTGTCATAGTAAAAACAATTAATTTAATTAGTGTAATTGGTAAAATTAGGATGTTATGCGTCGCCAGATGCTAGATGGTGTAGATAGTTTTTGTTGACAGAAGCGCCAGTTGCTACTCTTATATGGTAACCATACTCTTTGATCAACCCATTTGTGATAGTTTTCAAAGTAGATATGTCAGAGAAACTTTCTTATTTCAAGAAAAATTACATAAATAATCTTCATACAAATTTATTGCTCATTAACTTTTGTATAAACAGTGTTCAAGTCTAAATAATCGAATGGTAGATTTTTTGTTTATGCCCAGCATCTGTTGCAAATTAAATAAAATATCCAGAAAAGAAAAAAAGTTATTTCGTAGTTGTTTTTTTTTTTTTTTTTTTTTTTGGCCTTCATGGTATGTTCATGAAGGCCAATATTCATGGTAAGGAATCCAATCCAAAATAGATCTCATGAAATCCTACCAAACTCGGACCCTGTTTTGGTCCTATCACAAAAGCCCTGGTTCTAAGCGATTTTCTAAACCCACATTGATGACTTTTTCCCCTTTTTATTATTTATCTTATACTACTTGCCATCCGAAACTGTATATTTGTTGGATAGTTCTCTTTATTTTACTTTTCGTTTTTGTTACATTTTCTATTACACTATTAGCCCGCAAAATATTTAGATGTTTATTTTAAATTTAGAGTGAAATAAAAGCGTTCATTTTTAAGTCTGTAATTCATCATAATGAGAATGTGTTTTGTTAGATTATTTGTAATTGCCATCGGGAATGTGGTTCTTGCCATTGTGAAAATGCCCACTTGAGCTCAGGGTCGAAAAGAGGAGTATGGTGGCTCTAAGGTTTTGATTTTGGGTAGACGGGCTCATACTTCTAAACATGGTTAAGGGAATCCCCTTGTTACTTTTTTTCTTTTTTTTTTTTTTTTTTTTTTTTTTTTTTTTTTTTTTTTTTTTTTTTTTTGTTTTTTTTTGTTATTATGCGGAATATATTGGTCACTTAAGAGTTCTACGAAGAGGGACTAGCCTGCAAACTTAGTTCCATGGAAAGCTGTATTTTTATTTTTTTCAGTTCACCTATTTGTCACTTTATGTCGGGGTTACGTTCCAAAAAACCACGACACAAATTGAAACGAAGCAAAATGAATTAAGATTAGTAAACTATGTACAGATTGAAGATAGATTACATGGTTACGAAAATACTGATCTTTAGAAAGAAAATTGAACAAAGTTAACATCAAAAAGCAAAAATAATGTAAAATTATATTACCTACATATTAAAAACGAAGAAACTTATCCAATTAAAGCAAAATAAACTACTGCATTCAAATGATTTATGAAATACAAAATTAAACTTAATCACATTACGATGAATCTATAATCGGCGTTGTCGTAATCGCAAAGAATTTGTCGTTGTCGTAATCACGTTTTCACAAATAGAGTTCACTCGCCTAACACTCCTGTCAGTCCCACGAAGCGGTATACGGCCAAGCCTATTAGACTTAAATCACTTATTCTCCTGTGAGATCCTAGTAAATTCAGTCCCCAATTTTGCATAGAAGTCCATTGGACATTGTCCGTCACGCGTCAACCCAGAACCAATTCGATCTTTGATCACTTATGTCTATGACTATCTACCTTAGTTCTGCCCTCGGAATAATGTATCGACGGATGAATGATAGACTTATCTATCAACAAGTGAAACTGATATCATTTTTGTACAATCCTAAAAGGTGCTTATGCCAGATATGCCTCTCACTCACTCGCACTATCTGTCTCGGCTTTTTCTATAATTAGTCATGCCGTGTTGCCTGCAACTACTTGATTGTAATTAAACGATCGAAGACCAGCCAATAAAAAGCCTCACAGGGTAAAACATAAAGCGACACGTAATCTACAATGTATGAACTAATTTTCCCTTTCGCCCCTCATTGAGTTTTAGCCAAACTGGCGTCCAAAAATACATTTTTAGAAGGGATGAGTCACCCTTTTAACTGCGCAGCTAATTGAATCGCCTGGGAGAAAAAATGGAAAGCGTAATTATTACTTAAAAGAGAGAACCAAAGAGAAAACCAAACAAGTAAAAGGAAAGATAAAGTTAAGTTTACAAAAAGGGTATTTATCTCATAAAAAGGGACTAGAAAAAAAAATCAGGCTCGAATCCCAAAGAAAACGCAACTCGAAAACCTAACGACGCACAACGAAAGTTAATACTAATTGAGTAGTGACGCAACTTCGAAAAAACGTAAAACGAATTCACGCAAACCGAGGTATTGGTGTATATTTTCTAGATTTTAGGGAAATAACTTTGTGGAAGTGGATCTGGTAATAATACATGATTTAGATTTCTTTTGTCTTAGTTTGAGTGAGTTTGCTGAAATGCTTTGTGAATAAAAAGCTTTAGTTCCCAGCTGGAATATAACAATTGCTGTTGTGATATGACTTATGGGTGGGAGTGGGGGAATTCTTCAGAATCTTATGAACAGTACATCTACCAGATGGGGTAGATCGACAAAAAAATACTAACATCATCTAGCATGTTGGGACACATAACGTTTTTTCAAGTTTTATAATTGTTTTTCTGTCAGGAAATGAGATTAGAGCACTTATTACTTTCCTAATTTCACTAATTAATTTATAATATTGCAAAGAATGTCAAGTGTTGACAAATGATAGATGGCGTTGATAGTTTTTTTGCCGAACTAACGCCAGTTTTCAATCTTATAAATTATCCATATTTTCTGGGTTGGGTAGGTATTTACTAAACTTGGTAGATTTCAAAGAGTTTGAGTCCTAGCTACGCCAAAAAATTCAGAATAGATAGGTCACATTTTGCAAATGATAGGTTGCAAATGTTGAGCTTTTTGGCGATCCAGGAAGGGTGAAAGGAAAAATCGGACATCCTCCAATGAAATGGGAAGAGGTCAGGAAAATATGAGGACGGAAGGAGTCTGATTGAAACTGTAAACGGGTTTGGAAGAAGGGGGGCTCAAGAGTATGCAGAGATATTGGCCTCAGATTTCTTGATGCTTTGGTGAATTTTACATAGTAGCAGCATGAACAGCAAAACTTTTTTTCAGTTAGAATATTCGGGTTGGGTTAAATGCAGAATGAGAATGGTGAGCACAATTCTCTTCAAAAGTGTGAAAAAATTTAAATGAACGTTGTTATGGCATCTATGACTGTTTTATCTTTGTACCCTAGGCATATATGGCTGTTGTAGCTAACCAAAATTAATAGCTAAGAAATGTTATTTCTAACTTTAAATTGGAGTATTCCATGATACGAAAAATTTCCTTTCAAAAATACGTTTTTTAAATGAAGCTCAATGTGGTTACTCGGCTTTTAGAGGTAAGGACTCACTGCCTGAATTTGAAGACAGTGGACCTTTTTGAGCTACGTCTTGAAACTGTTGATTGATATCACCCATAATAATAAAGTACATGTCTTAGACAAACCTATCTTGTATTAAACCCTTATCTTGAAAGCCCCGACTGAATTACTGTAATGGCTAGTCTTAGTTGTTGAATAATACTAATAAGGATCCTTTATTTTCGGTCACGAATACACTCCAATTTCCTGATTCCCTAGGAGAGAAGCAGGGTTTTAAATAGCACGAGTGTTCAAATTTATGCTTGGAAGCGAAGATTCACGCCCCCATCCCTAACGATCTGGGAGGAAGTGTAAGGGAGTAGTGGAAGGGTGTAATGTATTACCAATTGTCTAGCCCAATTGGCAAGATGCCTAACGCTGTGGTGCGCCAAGGGTTTGCAAACGTTTGGTCAAGAAAATTCTCATGAAACATTAATGGACATTGAAGATCAGAAGCAGAATAACACTACGGTGTTCGAGGTAACCGACACGGGCCAGGTCAGGGTATTGCCTGGTCCGACAAGTATGGAAGACGCCTGACCAAGAAAGTATCTGAATATTGGCTGGTGGAATGATCGAAGCTGTAAGCTGGAATCCATTTAATTTCTCCTTGCAAGACAGCTCCTGAAGTATAGAGTCAATATTTGTTGTGTGCCTGAAACATGAATAAATGACGCTCTGTCCAAAAGGCTGACCGTCAACAAAACTGATTCATTCCAGTTTGAATAGTTTCACCGATGGCTCGGACCAGCAAGGAGTTGGATTCTTCTTTGATGCTAGTCTGCAAATTGTGTGATGACCTGGGAACTAGTACCCTAACGTATCGTGACAATCAGCCTTAGAAGCTGTATAAGCCACATTACCATCATCGCTGTCCACGTTCTGACTACGAACAGCAGTGATAGGCTCAAAAATGTTTTTTTATTACGCCCTCTAAAGGATTATTGACAAGATATTAAAGCGAGACATGCTTTTTGTCGCCAAAGATAGAAACAACGGGCTTGGCAGAGCAGATCCCGATGCAGCTATAGTAATTGGGCGCCCCAATATTGGCAACACATGTGCTAATGGAGAAAGACACATGCAGCTAGACAGGTACAACAATCTTAGTGGTACGGACACGCTTTTTGAACACAAGAAACTTTAAAAAGTTCAATGGACCATAACAAATTCCCTTTTCGATTATTCGAACTATATCACTAACATTGAATTTCTTCTTTTTCACGCTATGGGCCAGACCTGAGAGCTCGAGTAAGACAAAATCAGAGTCTGCATAGCATCTGTTGGTGCTGTGCTTCTATATGCTTGCGACTCTTGGCAGTGCAAAACAGAAGAGGCTGAAGTTCTGGACGCACTTGATCAATGCTGTTTTCGCTATATGGTCATAACCAAAAGGTGGTCTAGAATTCTCAATTGCTAAAGCAGAAGTCGCTGTGACGAGTCTGAAGAACTATCTCTCGTTATCAAAAGACCTCTCCTCAAGCTCCTTGGCCATACCTGGCGTCGCCCTAAGCGTACGATATGTCAACACGTTCTCATGTCTGAGCCAGCACATTCCTAGAGATGACCAAAGAAGAATATTTGGCGAAATTCGAAGAGGGCCTTTAACCTTTGGGGAGGCTTCTTGAAACATGGTCAAAGATGGGCTGAAGATCTTCGGGGAAGCTGCAGCCGATAGATCGAAGTGGCTATCGGAAGTAATTCCGAAGTTAATTGGTCCTGAGAAGGATGGTTCATTATCTGATTCCAGCCGAAAGTTAAGTTAAAAGTTTATGAGTACCAAGGGATGCAATAATAACCCTAAAACAGAGCACCACTCCATTTTTCATGTTTTTCTTAGAAATGAATCAATTTCTACTAACGGGATTGAAATAGTATGCATATATGTATGTATGTAATAGCATAATGTATCTTCGAATCGTCTCGTGTTTCCTATTAAGGATTATAATAAAGAAAGTAAGTTTTGCAGAGATAGTCATAAAAGCAGGGTCTTTTGCATATGAATTGAGACTGCTCTTGCAATTTATGTATAAGGCTAGTGTTCTTGCAATTTATGCATAAGCTTCGTAAGGTGTAAAATCAGTGGTGTATCTAGAGGGCAAGGGGGAGCTGCTGTCCTCGGGAGTAGCCCCTGAAGGGACATCAAACTGGGGTTCTTTTACTTATATTGTGGCAGTAGTGCTACTATCAGGGGACCAAAAAACGGCATTGTCCCTGGACGGTGAAAACCTTAGCTACATCTCTGAGTAAAATTCTTGTGACCCCCTTCATATCAGTTAAGACAGGACTCAATAGCAATACATATCTTTAGCGAAATATCTTTATGTCTTGCTTTCTGTTTACCGATTCAATTTTACGCGTGGAAGTTTTAAGGGTAATTGTCCGGGATAAATTTTTGCCAGGATTGAATTGTCCAGAGGATTTTCCTGCGGAGAGATTTTTCCGTGGAGGTGGAGCCAGGCATCCTGGCGTCATTTAAAAAACGATAAGAAATTATAAACAAACAAGTTTTTTCAACTGAAAGTAAGGAGCAACATTAAAAGTTAAAACGAACAGAAATTAATACGTATATGAGGGAGGTTGCCCCTTCCTCAACAACTCGATCTTTGCGCTAAATTTAAAATGTTGTCCCAATTCTTAAAAACAACACCTGAAACACAAGGATCGTTTAATTAGAATAATAAGTAATTTTTTTAAAGTGCCGAAAAAGTGTAGCTTGAAGAGCGAGGTGTTGATAAAGAGGGCAACCCCCCTGACATATTTAATCATTTCTGTTCCATTTTAAGTTTTAATGTTGCTCCTTACTTTCAGTGGGAAAAACTTGTATTTCTTATTTAACGAAGCTTAGAGACAAACATTTTTTCTAAATGCAATTGAAAAACTATGTCAATTGAAGTAAAAGAATATAAAAATGAAAAAAGTAAATTATTACAAAAACTGCTCAAAACAATAGACTGCTTACAAAAATAAAGTCCCAGCATTCAGTTCTGTTGAGTAACGCCGAAGTATTGTTTTTAACAGTATCGACAGTTTTGAACTTGGTAACCAAACACCAAAATATTTAATGCCTTTAGCCTCAGCGATTATAAAAAAGTAACGCATTATCAAATTAGTTAGTTCAAAATAAAACGTTAAAACTAAGATTAAGAAAATCAAATAAAAATTTTAATTCAGTATTTTTAAATTAATTTTGAATATCAAAAACCAAAAACTGCGCTAATTACTGATAAAAAAATATATGCATATTTAGGATCACTATAAAAAGTTGATCCCTTGATTGAATGTTACCAACGGCTAGGCTTTTACACTTTCGTTATTGACAAGGATCGTTATTTACTTACCATTCATTACTATGAAGAATTTGTTTTGTTTTTTTTTTATTGTTACTACAACCAAATCATATAGAAAATTTTTATGGAAACTGGATAATGGTCGCTCAGTCACTAATTAGAACTTATATTTTCCTTTTAAGGGTCAAAATCTATTGGCAGGTAGCCAACAATGGAGCAGCTCACATTTTTCCCCTATTCTGCTCTCTTTTCCTTTGGTTTCCTTTTTCCTGTCCTAAATTTCCGGGGGGGGGGGGCATGGCCCTCCCTGCCAGCACCCATAGAACTGGCGCTAGTGTCGACAATAAACTATAATCATCTAGCGTTTGCTGACACATGACATTTTTTTTCAGTATAATAATCAGAATATTTAATTTAATTACTGTAAATGGTAAAATAAGGGCAGTAATAAGTGCCAAATCTCAGTTCCAGATAGAAAAAAAGAAGCTTGAAAATGCCAAGTGGCGAGGCCAGATCAATAGAGGTGAAAGAACCCTCCGGTAAGAACAGAACCCTTTGGTGTTCTGTTCTTACCGGATCGGCTTTTACTAAAATCAATATCACTGCATTGACAGTAGAAACTTGCAATATATGGTAATTATCCACAAACTTTATTGTTTTCCTTAGAAAGAATTTCCCTTTATAAAATTTGAAAACGAATATAAACGCAAAATATAAAAATAACAAAAAGGGGACAGATAACGTATTATCGAAAACAAGCAAAGCATTTCTTTTTACTTTCAGAAAAAAAACAGCAAAAATAAAAAAAATCGAATATTCAGCAACTTAAAAGATGCCTTTTCTTAGACTTCCTCATTTTTTGGCGTATACATTTAAAAAAAAAATCATTTTCAACATTCCTTTCTTTTCATTTTGATGTGTTTTTTGCTTAGAAACCCAAAGAAATTCTCTTAGTACCAAGTTATGCTGAAGGTTGAAGCAATCGATTGCTTTCCGAGCGCGACAGTATTTTTAGCAAATTGCCACTACTTCCGATTGGAACTAAAAATGTTTGAGGCCTTCGACGAATTCGAATGAATTAAAAGTTTTGTTGGATGAAACAGTTGTGCCTTTTGAAACAGCTGGTGATGAAAATTCTTTAACGTCCTATGAAACAGCCTCCTTACTCCGTAAACTAAAATAGCACGCAACAATTAAACTACTTAACAACAAAATAATAGAATAAATATAAAAGTCATGAATTAATAATTAAATCAAAACATTACGGACAAAGAAATAAATGAAAACCAAACCCATTTAATCAACTCGCTTCTTAAGCAGAGATCCAAAGAGTACGGAAAACTATAAGAGCGGAAATTCAAATAACTTATTCAAACAAGTTTCAATACATTAAAATCTTAAGCTACCAAACAAAATCCAACAGGTTTTTTTTTATATTTACTCGATAATGACAGCAATTGTAATAAAGCCACTATTTGTCGTGTTTTATTATTTTTTAATTCTAATACGTAACACTATATTCTCTGTGATCTTGGCAACTTTTTGAATGCTTATTCCCCCCAACTCCAAGCTATAGCCTCAAAATTAAAATTCAATTTCCAATTTGCTTTTGCATACGAACCCGCTGTTTGAAAAATCCTATTAGCCTCCCAATCCAATTCTAGGCCAGTCACCACCCAAGAACTGACATATTGACCCTTATAGCAGTTAGAAAGCCACTTTCTGTCTTAACTTGAAACCAGCTATACAGGATAGGAGAATATGAAATCCGAAACACACTAGATTTAGTCAGCGTTCCCAGTCAGCTCTTTCAGGGTCATACAAGGTTTGACAATGAGAGTTTGATGGATTTAGCTTAGGTTTTTATTCCATTTCTGAAATTCATCACCAAATTTAACCTAACATAATCTAACTTGACCTAAATTTGACTTCTACCATCATAGCTTGCATAAGACTGAAAATGCTGAACCACAAGACTGATTATAACTCAGAAAAAAAAAATTGACATTCACCGGTGAATGCCGATATCAACCAGATTTCAGACATTCACAATAGCATATATATGCGGTTTGCACAAATAAGAAACAGGTCCAACCTAGGAGGTTGCTCAGGATTTCTTCAAGGACACAGGTTAAAAACACAAAATAGCTGTATCTTTAAATCTGAATTTTGTATATTCAGGTTGCAGGACAATCCCTAACAGATGACCCGCCTATCTGAGCGGGGATTCCATCATTTTCTGGTCTGCTACCCCTTCGAAACTTAATAGAAGCAGAGGCTTCGCCAGTATTCAGAATTAGCCAATTGCGAAATTATCAATGTACTAATAGGCCTTTAGGTAGATGAGCATAAATCATCTTCTTCTTTCATACCCGAAAAGCCCTCTCCCAAAACTCTAGAGGTACTTATACCCATGGCTGGGAACCAATGCATTACAGTAAAACAACCTGCGCAAGCGTAAAATAAAAAACAAGCTAGGGTATATGACAGCTTAATGACAACTTAACAGTGCTTTACTATTGTAGAGACTTAAAAACAGAGTCGACCTAAAAGTATAAACTCCAACACGCTTACTGTAAAAATCACAGGCACATTAAATTTAACGTCTTTTTTGCGGGACTGATTTCTTCTTTTTCATCATCAATTCCCGCTCAATATCCTCTAAATCTTCTTTAATACCTGCACGCAAGCTTCGCATCTCTTCTTTCTCAACCTGCCCAAAACCAACTTCCATACATTCATCACTATCATCATCTTCAGGTTCATATCGGCGGTAGCGACTTCCAAAAATAGCTTGGATTTCACGAGAGATGGCACTTTCTTCTCCTACAGGCTCGTCATCTATAAAATCGTCCAATTCAGAATCATACTCTTCATCACTTTCAACAAATCGCTGCCTCTTTGCAGGTTTACGACTACTGGAATTGTCACGATAATCCCGGTTCATTCGCTGTTTTTGACTGGATGAAGGATTAGCACTAGGTTTCTTGATTAAATCTTTTGGAGGGAATTGCTTTGGCGCTAAATCCCTTGGATGAAATTGTTTTGGAGCAAGATCTTTCGGTGGAATTTCTTTTGGTCTGACTGAAGATGGCGCTGGAACTGACTTCTCTTCTTTAAGCCTAGGGGTGCTTAATTTTTCTTTATCTTTAGGCAGATCAACTTTCACCTTTGAACTTGGCTGCGGTTTGATGTTAGCTGTGGAAGAGCTCTTTTTTGATTCATCTGAAAGAAAATCAAATAAAGTTAAAATACAAGCATAAGAAAAGGGCTCCCATCCCCATGGGATTGGTCAAAAAGAATACCTACCTTTAAAAGCTAGGATTCTGACCTAAAGTAGATTTTTAACATACTTTTTCGTATTCTACCAAAGGGTTAGAGCTCTGTGCAGCTATGATAGTTACTATGTCTGCACCACAGAAAACGGGTGTAGGAACGGGCCAAACTGTAGTAGAATTCATGCAGGCCCCAAAAGAATCCATTTTACAGGGCTACAAATCCAAAAATAACATAAAATACAGGCAAATCGTAAAAAAGAAGAAAAAAAGAGCCTCCATTCAATTATTCTATGACTTTTTATTGTTATGTTTAACGTCTTCAAATTGTCAAACTCACTGGAGAATAATTCACATTTGTATTATCTGCTACTGAATAAAAGTAACTTGGCCCCAAAAGAATCCATTTTACAGGGCTACAAATCCAAAAATAACATAAAATACAGGCAAACTGTAAAAAAAAAGAAAAAAAAAACAAAGAGCCTCCATTCAATTATTCTATGACTTTTTATTGTTATGTTTAACGTCTTCAAATTGTCAAACTCACTGGAGAATCATTCACATTTGTATTATCTGCTACTGAATAAAAGTAACTTGCTTTTTTACAGTGGCAAGTTACTACTACATCTAAAGACTCATAACAGGATCAATCTTATCTTATCTTAAAAAAAACTACTTTTACTACCAACGACTCAGCACATCACCAGCTCGCTTGAGACCACCAACACAGCTACACACGCCCCCCCCCACACTTCTAATCCTCTCGATATTTTCCATCCCTCCTTAAATTCTGATTTCTACTAATACTAATTCGTGACCTCTGTCCGCCAATTTAGGGACGAATTACTTTTTGTTTGGCATCAGACAGGATGGCCAAAAAACACAATCTTTGGAAATTTGCTATCCTTCATTCGTAAAAGGATTCCTAGTAATTACAAACTTTATTTCGTTATAGTCCTAGAAACTGGAATCGAATTACATGTTTCGCAAAGTCTGTTATTTTACATATGGTTAGTCAAGCAGTAATACATAACTTCCCTTAGGCAATCCTCTGGAAAATTTTATTAATCTTGAAAGTTCCAATAAGTAAAATTAGAACTTTACTTAAGAAAATTTTACTTCCTCAAGCAGGTACAAAGGTAAAAACAGTATATATATATATATATATATATATATATATATATATATATATATATATATATATATATATATATATATATATATATATATATATATAGATTTAAGAATTTTCAAAAGTTTTTCGACGTTTTAAAAAAAAGTCACTTACTGTACTAATTAAATAGCCCTTGTATTTCAGGAGTCTCGTTTTTTACAAATTGGAAAAAAATTAAACTTTAGCATCAAGAGCGAGGTGCTGAAGAGGAGGCAATCTCCCTCGTCTACGTAATAGTTTCTGTTCTTTTTAAGTTTTAATATTGCTCCTTACTTTCAGTTGAAAAGGCTTATTTTTTTAATTTGGTTTCTGATCATTTTCCAAATAACGCCGGGAAATCTAGCTCCACCTCCACGAAAAAATACCCTCCCACGGAAATATCCTCTGTGCAATTCAATCCTGGTGAAAATTTAC
The DNA here is from genome assembly GCF_032884065.1 of Artemia franciscana. Taxonomy (NCBI): domain Eukaryota; kingdom Metazoa; phylum Arthropoda; class Branchiopoda; order Anostraca; family Artemiidae; genus Artemia; species Artemia franciscana. Next base: position 2,790,291 of record NC_088882.1, read on the forward strand.
CCCGGACAATTACCCTTAACAGCTCCACGTGAAAAATTGATTCGGTAAAGAGAAAGCAAGACACATAAAGAAATTTCGTACAGAAATTCTGGCAAATTCCCCAGCATACAATTTCCCCTGAAAATTTCACCCCACGGATAATTCCCTCTCCATGTAAAATTCTCCACGTGCAAAGTCCCCTCGGCAAAAAATTTGTCCTCCCTTCCTCACCCAAAAAATGTATACATACTGTCTAAAATACTAATACTATACAAATACCATACGTAAACAATGGGCAAGTTTTATAACATAAAAACCTTTCCCCAAGGGCTATGAAGGGTCAAGTTATCTCCCAAAAGATAGTTACGAGGTTTTTGAAAAATGCTAAACAAAATGGCAATCTCGGAATTTTGATTAGACGATTTTGAGAAAAAAGTGGCGTGGGAGGAGAACTAGTTACCCTCCAATTTTTTCGTCACTTAAAAAGGGTACTAGAACTTTTAATTTCCGTTACAATGAGCCCTCGCTCGATGTTCTAGGTCCAATGGGTCGATACAGTCACCCCTGATAAAAAAAACAACAAATAAACACGCATCTGTGACCTTTCTCCTGGTAAAAAGTACAAAATTCCGCATTTTTGCAGATAGGAGCTTGAAACCTCTACAGTATGGTTCTCAGGTACGCTGAATCTGTTGGTTCGATTTTCATTAGGATTCTATGAATTTTAGGGGGTCTTTCCCCTTTTTCCAAAAATCAGGCAAATTTCTCAGGCTCGTAACCTTCGATGGGTATAACCAAACATAAGAAAACTTTATATTTAGAATCAGCCTAAAAATCCAATTATATATATATATATATATATATATATATATATATATATATATATATATATATATATATATATAAACCCAAAGAAACCCAATTATTAGTAAAATCTGAAAAGTCAAGGCCCTAAGAAGGCACTTTTAGTACTTTATCCTAGACCCTGAATCTGAAACAGATTTCCTGATTCCATATCCAGCCTAAGAATTGGGCCAGTGGATGTGGAGAAGGGAGGTTAAAAATTATTTCTTCCCAAAAACCTTGTTGTGGTCGTAACGGCAGCTGCCCCCCTAGAATTGAAAGTATCTGTCCCAATTCTCAAATAAAATCCTTGACCAATATGGGGGGGGGGGGAATGGAAACTCGCTACTTGTTTGATAAACGCCCTACTGTTTAGGTTGTTCATTCATTAACACATTATAGAACCGGCTCTTTGCGTTAGTTTCTTTCAGCTTAGCGTGAGACAAGACAAAGAGAAGTGACGGAACAGATGGAAAATGTATAATTTGGGCTATATATTTAAACATTAGGGGAGGTGGGGTTGTGGGTTAAGTATTTGGACAGTATGAATTTAGAAAGCAATTTTTACTACATAGTATGCAGAATAATTGTACACATTACGCATGCAGATCCGCTATACTTTACCCCTACCCGCCCCCTAATGTGCAAACATATAGCCCAAATTTGTTCCTGTAGCATTATATTTTTATCTTACTTGGGTATATTTCATTAGGATTGAGCGTCAGAGAAGCTTATTAGAAAAACATTAGGTAGGGTGTATATCATACAAATACTGGAAACTCAACTATCATTGCTTAATTTTCATTAAAAAAAAAATACCTTGAGCCGATGGCATGTCTTCTGTTTTAATTTCTGGCTTCTTTTCAACTTTTGGTATAGGTGGCAGCTTCCCTTCTCTTCTGAGTTTCCTGTCCCTTTCCGCCAAATATTCCTTCTTCTCCTTTTCTGTCATTGGTCTTTCAAACTCGGCGTCCTTTACCGGCTTCTTGGGCTCAGCTTTAATTGGCTCAAATTGCTTAACTTGCGCCAATTTTATTATATCTTGGAAGCTCATAGTTGGCTGAGTCACTTTAGGTCGAACAATAACATTTTTGTCTTTTTCTGTCTTCTCTTTCTTGGGTTTCTCCTTTTCCACTCTTGTTTGGTTTTCTTTGATAGCTACAGGCTCTGGTTCTGAAGTTGCATCTTGAGATTTCTTCTTTCGTCTTCTTCTTCCAGGAATGGCCTCTTCTTCCATTTCCTTACTAAGTGAGTCATTAACACGTCGTTTCACCCTTTCCAGGTCACCATCATTCTTTGGCTTGATCACATGCCTTTCAACATTGGTCATATTATACTTTGATAATAATTTTTTATGCATTTCTGAAGCAGTCTGTGAAACATAGCCATAATCATCTTCATCAGGCTGGTAAGTGGAACTATCTGGTAGCTCCTCTTCTGAATCGGCTCCTCCTTCCAGTACAGCTTTACTTGCTGCTTTGGTTCTTTTCAACATAGCTTGAACTCGCCTATTGGATTTTTTGTCTTGGCTACGAAGTTCAAGCAAATTAGCCTTTTTTTCCAGCTTTTCTGCTAACTTCTCTTTTTCTTCCTGCTCCTTCTTTTCAAAATATTTCTTTAGCGCTTCTGTTTTGACTATTGGTTTAGGCATTTTCTTTGGAGCAGGAAGAGCAGTGCTGTACCTTCGGACTGGGGTTACATTTTTAGTCTCCCTCTGAATGTCCTGTGCTTGTTGTAAGATCCCAATGAAATCCATTGTCAAAATTAAACCAAGCAAGGTTTGACCTAAAATAGAAATGGAGAAAGATTAGCCCTGTTTTCACTAAGAACTGAAATGAAACATACTTAAAAATAACAATGAAATACCTAGCTAAAATTCAACTAAAAAGTTTGACCAACAAAGAAATGAATATTATCCCTGTTTTTCATCATGAAACTGTAATGTAACTACTGAAATGACCTGAAACTGAAACTTGTCTTCTGAACTGAACAAAACTGAAATGATAGTTAACTGCTGGACTTCCTGTGCTTGGTGTAAAACCTAATGAAATCAATGGTCAAAAATTAAACAAGACAAGGTTCACCTAAAAAGGAATTAAAAAGTATTGACAAAAGATAACACAAAAAAGAATGAACTTTCCCATACTTCATTTATAAAAAGTGCACACAATATCATTGGTACGTCTACTTTAGAGCCACTCACATTATTCATTAATGGTATGTCAGAGAGAGTAGTAGGCGCAAATATGAACTACTATTGCTAATTTCAGGCACTATTCGGCCACTGACCAGTTTCTTACCCAGTGTCTGAGCATTAAGCAGATTAATATGTGAAATACACTGCCGAGTTTGAACAGACTGAAGCCAGTAATGGCTGTCAAAATCATAAAGGGGGCCAACCCCCCCCCCCATAGGACATATCAAGCACCAAACATGGCGCAAGAAAAGATCCTTTGGGGAACATTTCAAGTTAGGAGAAAGAAGTGCTTTTGCTAGCACCGGTTCCGAGGGTTCGGTGCCGCTTGCCACCGGCGAGTGATGGGCGACTCTCCCCATTTTTTGACGGACGAGTGTTGCCTGCTCAGACTGGTCTGGAGCTGGTAAATGGGGGAAAACAATGATGGATACCTTGACAATGCCAGGGAAGGTTATTCTACAAAGACAAAAAAAGAGATAGGCAAACCCAACCACAAAATATCACAACTCCAAATACTAGAAAGGTGAATTGTGGTGTTTTACAGGGTTCTATTTTGAAACATCAGGCAGCAACGATTGGTGACAAGAAATCTTGGAATTTTGAAATTAATAAAGCATTGGTTTCCGATCAGAATTATTTTATTGGGCATTCGGTATCCAATTGCACATGCAGTATTGTTCGACGGTTTGGATGTCAACATTTAAAATGAATAGAGCTTTTGTTGACAAACTCAATGAGAAAGCGTTAGATCTGACAGAATAAGTTGATTCGTCATTGTCGTCTATGAAGCTATGAGCCTGAGAAAATTTGGCTGCTTTGGTAAACATCCATTAAAAGTCAAGAAATCTTTTTGAGAATTGCCCATTCAGCGTTTCAGAGAATTCTACTTTCTCAAAATCATCCGATCAAAATTTTAAAAAAGCCATTTAGCCAAAAAAAGGAAAAAATTAATATGCAAATTTCATTTTAATTATTCATGTGTGGTGAGCCAAAATCAAAATTTGCATTAATTCAAAAATGTTCAGAAATTAAATAATAAAAAAACAAGTTTTTTTTTTAACTGAAAGTAAGGAACAACATTAAAACTTAAAACGAACAGAAATAATTCCGTATATGAAAGGGTCTGTCCCCTCCTCAACGGCCCGCTCTTTACGCTGAAGTTCGACTCTTCCTCACAAGTCGTACTTTTTAAAACAATAAAAACTTTAGCGTAAAGAGTGGGGAGTTGAGGAGGGGACAGCCACTTTCACATACAGAATAATTTCTGTTCGTTTTAAGTTTTAATGTCGCTCCTTAATTTCAGTTAAAAAAAACTTGTCTTTTTATTTAATAAATATATCAGACCCAAGAAGAATTACCTTGACAAAAAAGATATCCAAAACAAACACAAATCTGAACTGCAACGCTTAAACTCTATCTTATAGAAGCCGTAAATAAGTTCTAAAAATGATCTCGGAATCCAAACAATGAACCAAGATCTAGATCTAAATGAACAAGATCCAAAAATGAACCCGTCAGCTACTTTGGACAAAATGGGCTAAGGAGTAATTAATACAGGTTATCCCAATTAGGTACGTATAATCCTGTCAATGATGGTATGGTTAACTTCCGTATTTTGAGTTAACTCATTAATAATCCATCTGAGAAAATTATAAAGGTAAAAGTAGATACAAATATCCAAGATTCATCTATATCCTTGATTGCACCTATCCATCTGCGCATGACAGGATTTACTTGGGGAGGGGGGAGTGGAATTACACAGTGTGCAACCAAATGGGATTCTAAGAATTGTGGAGATTCTTTGAAGTTGGTTCCGAAACTTCCTCCCCGTATTTTGTCCATGACTGCTGCTTCCCCAAAAAGATTACCTGCATCTAATTAGTATAGAATCAAAATATGCGGAAAAACTAGGCTGTGTCAAGGGGGTTGGTTTCGGGTCCCCCCCCCCCCCGCTCGCCAAATTTTGTTAGACTCGTCAAAGTAACAAAATGCATATAAAATCAATATATTTTGGAAGGTTTTTTTGTAGCCCTCGAACACCCTGATTATGCCCTTGCAAGTAGCTTATTTAAATCGAAAAAGCGAATTGTTTTCAGGGGTACACCTATTATGAGGGGTTGTCACATAAAAAAAAGAAAAAAAAAGAAGGATAATCTGGGAAAACAAGAAATGAAGTTATTTAAATCCTAAAATGTTCGGAGGAGGAAGAGGCAAGTCTCCTAAATAAGTACGTGTTTATCATACAATTTAATTACAAAAACCTGCCAGGCGCAGTAAACCCTCTGAATCACCCAATATATAAGTTTTACACGAACAGAAATTCCCTCCTCAATTCCTCGCTCTTTAAGTTAAAGTATTTTAAGTAACTTCAAAAGATTAATTATTTCTAATTAAACGGCCTTTGTGATTCAGAGGCCATTCTTAAAAAATCGGATGAAAAAAATATAGAAAAAAATTATACAAATATAGAAGTTCGTTACGTAAGTTACGTATATTTATTACTAATAAAAACGTCCGTAAATAAAAATAAAAGTTATAGTACCCTTTTTAAGTAACCATTTAAATTGGAGGGTAGCTAGGCCCCCTACCCCGTCCTTTTTTTCTGAAAATGGTCCGACCAAAATTTTGAGGATGCCATTCATCAGAAAAATAGTAAAATTAATATGCAAATTTCGTTTTAATAATTCATGCACGGCGAGCCAAAACCAAAACCTGCATTAATTCAAAAACGTTCAGAAATTAAGGATTTTACAACTGAAAGTAAGGAGCGACATTGAAGTTAAAACGAACAGAAATTATTCCATATATAAAAGGGGATGTCTCCTCCTCAATGCCCCGCTCTTTACGCTAAAGTTTTTTATTGTTTTGAAAAGTAGAGTTGTGAGAAAGAGTCAAGCTTTAGCGTAAAGAGCGAGACACTGAGGAGGGGACAGCCCCTTTCATATACGGAATCATTTCTGTTCGTTTCAAGTTTTAATGTCGCTCCTAAATTGAAAACAAAATACGTTCGAAATGTTTCCATCTTTCTTACTTTCATAAATAAAAATTATAAAAACCTTAACGAAGAAATGCCAGTAGATATCAATTTAACTGAAAATCCACGGTCATTTGTTTGTTTGTTTTTTCAGTAGAGCACAAATTGTGTTCTGGTCTTGAGAAGGCATAGGGGTTATCAGCCCTACTCCTGTTTTGTTCGTTTTGAGTTTGACTCGGCTATCTATTGTAATTTCTGCTCGTTTTGAGTTTCATTTATTTATTGATAGTGATTTGAGGTAGTTTTACGCTTGGAAGATTATTTGACTTTATTTTGCTCATTTCGTGGTCTACTTTTCTTTGAAAAACTGGTCTTCTGGAAAAAGTTTTTTAAATTAATTTCTGTTCGTTTTTTATTGAAGCTGTCTTTTTCATGGAAGAAAAAATATTTTATCTTTTCAGTTTTCTTCTATAAGAATCCATAGTATGGGTTGCTATTTATATGTTGTCGAAACTTTTTCAACAATTTTTAATCCTTACACATACAGTATTTTTTAATTTAATTTCATAGCTTCTGAAGTTGACCTGAAACATAAAACTTAATATCATTCCAAAAAGATTATACATAAGCTCTTTGACAACCAGGATACACTTACACTTTTTTTTTATTTATTTAAATTACAGGAGCAGAATTAGTAATAACAGTATCCCAAAATTTTTAACTTAATACCCCCAGTCGTTCTCAATATATTGCTGAGGTGTCTTATTAGCAACCATATAACACAATAATATCCCTAAAGACATAGTTGGTGGATCGTTCTACTATGCTGAACAAAATGGCTGTCTCAAAATTTTGACTGGACGCGTTGGGAAAATGAATCGGCTTGAGAGAAGTGCTGCTTCCCCTCCAATATGTTGTTACTCTTAAAAAAGGCACCAGACATTCGTGCTGTAATTGGAGTGCAAGGGGGAGGATTTCCCCTTTCATATATCGTAGTGAAAACATTTAAAAGTACAAACAAAGTAAAAACCTTTTAAATATATTTTGTTTTCAGCGAAGTGCAAATTATGTTCTGGTCTTGAGAAGGCATGGGGGTTGTCAGCCCTACTCATGTTAATTTTTGCTCGTTTTCAGTTTGGCTCGGTTATTTATTGTACAATTCAAATAAACAAAATACATTTAAAATGTTTTTTTCTTAGCTTTAATAAATTAAAAATTATGACAACTTTAAGGAGTATATATCAGTATATGTATACTAAACTGACAATCCACAGCCTTTTTTTTCGGTAAATTGCAAATTGTGGTCTGGTCTTGAGATGGTATGAGGGTTGTAAAAGACATAATTTCCAGACCTTTCAATTACATAGGAACAAAATGGCTATCACAAAATTTTGGTTAGATGTGTTTTGGGAATTGATGGACGTGGGGGGGGGTTATTCAATCACTTTTAACTAATTAAAAGGGCACTAACACTTTCAATTTCCAATCAAATGAGCCCTTTTCGAATATTCTACGACAACAAAGGCCATCTCATAATTAAAAATTCGATCTGGGAGCTAGTCATCCTAAAATACATAATTTCCAGACCTTCCAATTTCGTTGAACAAAATAGTTATCTCAAAATTTTGATTGGATGTGTTTGGGGAAATGGTGGGCAAGGGAGAGGGGTTGGTTGCCCTCCAACCTATTTCGACCATTAAAAAGTACACTGGTCCTTTCAGTTTCCAATCGAATGAGCTGTTTTCGGAGCTTCTACGACAACAAATGACCATCTCAAAATCTCTATCAGATGCATTTCAGGAAAATACGAGGTGTGGTGGGGGGTATCCACCCTCCGATCACTCTGAATCCTAAAAGGGGACTTCTGATTACCAACCCAATGAGCCCATCCTGGAGTTTATAGCTTTTTATTGAAAAATTTGTTTTGTGGAAAGTATTTAAATTAATTGCAGAAAGAGCTCATTTTCGGGGACTCGTACCCCAAATCATTTTTTTTTGTAATTAATGCCCCCTTGGCCAAGGAGCAAACAGACACAAGCTTCAAACTAATTTGGAAAAAAAATTTCGTGACCGTTTTCAGGCCCATATTTTGGAAAAATTAGTATTATTTTCCAATTTCTTTTTGCATTGGGGTCCCCCCGGAAAACAAGTTAGCAATACAATTTTCAAGTGAATTCGTAGCAAGTTTGTTAACCATTTTCGGGTCCTTTTTTGTGAGACCATGCCCTCAATCGAGGGGTATGCATAGGGTTTAGGTTTAGGAAAGGGAGGGGGATTCAGCTAAACGCTATTGTAAATCCAAAAATTTCCTAGCCGACCATCCTTTAACTGTCACTATCTCCTACTCTGTTAGCATTCGTATGTGAGGTTGTAATTAGGCTTACTTGGTAATATGCTAAAACAACAAGAGCTAAGAGCTCATATGGCACTTGTGACGAGGTCGGAAGAGCCAAGAGCTCATATGGTATGAGCTCTAGCGAAATTCTAAGAATGAATTGATTGCTTCAAAAGGAAAATCAGAGGCTTAATGCTGGTCGGGATTTAAAATAAGAGCTCTGAGTCACGATGTCCTTCTAAATATCAAAATTCAGTAAGATCCGATCACCCACTCGCAAGTTAAAAATACCTCAAATTTTCTAATTTTTCCTCCCCCTTCAGCCCCCAGATGCTTGAATCGGGGAGAACGCTTTATCAAGTCAATTTGTACAGCTCCCTGGCACGCCTACCAATTTTCATCGTCCTAGCACGTCCAGAAGCACCAAACTCGCCAAAGCACTGAACCCCACCACCTAACTCCCCCAAAGAGAGCGGACCCAGTCTGGTTACGTCAGTTACGTATCTAAGACATTTATAAGCATTTTCCAAGATTTCTGGTCTCCCCCACCAGCTCCCCCCCATGTCAACAGATCTGGTCGGGATTTGAAAGAAGAGCTCTGAGACATGAATTCCTTCTAAATACCAAATTTCATTTAGATCCGGTCACCCGTTCTTAAGTTAAAAATTCCTCAATTTTTCTAATTTTTCCAAATTAACAGCCCCCAGCTCCCCTAGAGAGAACGGATCCGTACCATTTATGTCAATCTCGTATCTATAACTTGTGCTTATTCTTCCTATCAAGTTTCATCCCGATATCTCCACTCTAAGCGTTTTCCAAGATTTCCGGTTTCCAAGATTTCTGTTTCCCCCCTCCAACCCTCTATGTCCCCGGATCCGATTCGAATTGAAAATGGAGCATCTGAGACATAAGATCCTTCTAAATATCAAGTTTCATTGAGATCCGATCACCCATTCGTAAGATACCTCGATTTCACGTTTTCCAAAAATTCCGGCTTCCTCCTCCAGCTCCCTTCAATGTCACCGGATATGGTCGGTATTTAAACTGAGAGTTTTGAAGCACAAGATCCTTCTAGATATCAAATTTCATTAAGATCTGATCACCCGTTCGTAAGTTACAAATACCTATTTTTTCTAATTTTTCCGAATTACTCCCCCCCCCCCAAACTCCAAGAAAGAGAGTGGATCCGGTCCGGTTGTGTCAGTCACCTATCTTGGACTTGTGCTTATTCTTTCCACCAAGTTTCATCCTTGTCTCTCCTCTTTAAGCGTTTTCAAAGATTTTCGCCCCCCCCCCCCCTAATGACACTGGACCCGGTCGGAAAAAAAAATAGAATATCTGATTTTCGAGGTCCTTCTAAATATGAAATTTCATTAAGATACGATCACTCTTTCGCAAGTTAAAAATACCTATTTTTTTCTAATTTTTTAGAATTAACCTCCTCCTCCCCAACTCCCCTAAAGAGAGCAGATCCGTTCCGGTTATGTCAATCCCGTATCTAGGACTTGTGCTTATTTTCCCACCAAGTTTCATCCCGATCCCTCCACTCTAAGCATTTTCCAAGATTTTAGGTTCCGCCCCCCTAACTTTCCCTTCATCGGATAAGGTCGAGATTTAATATAAGAGCTCTGAGACATGATGTCCTTCCGAATATCAAATTTCATTAAGATCCGATCACTCCTTCGTAAGTTAAAAATAACTCATTTTTCTAATTATCTAGAATTAAACCTCCCCCCCCACTCCCCCAAAGAGAGCAGATCCGTCCCGGTTATGTCAATCACGTATCTAGGACTTGTGCTTATTTTTTCCACCAAGTTTCATCCCAATCCCTCCACTCTAAGCGTTTTCCAAGATTTTAGGTTCCCCCCTCAATTCCCCTCAATGTCACCAGATCCAGTCAGGATTTAAAATAAGAGCTCTGAGACACGATAACCTTCTAAACTTCAAATTTCATTAAGAGCTCTGAGACACGATACCCTTCTAAACTTCAAATTTCATTAAGATCCGATCACTCCTTCTTAAGTTAAAAATACCTCGTTTTTTCCAATTTTTTAGAATTAACCCTCCCCCCAACTCCCCCAAAGAGATAAAATCCGTTCCGGTTATGTCAATTACGTATCTAGGACTTCTGCTTATTTTTCCCACCACGTTTCATCCCGATCCCTCCACTCTAATCATTTTCCAATATTTTAGGTTCCCCCCTCAAACTCCCCCCAGTGTCACCGGATCTGGTCGGGATTCAAAATTAGAGCACTGATACACGATATACTTCCAAACATCAAATTTCATTAAGATCCCATCACCCGTTCGTAAGTTAAAAATACTTCATTGTTTCTATTTTTTCTGAATTAACCGGCCCCCACTCCCCCTTCCCCCAGATGTTCAAATCGGGAAAACGACTATTTCTAATTTAATCTGGTCCAGTTCCTGATATGCCTGCTAAGTTGCATCGTCCTAGCTAGCCTGGAATTGCTTGAAGTAGCAAAACCAGGACAGACAGACAGACAGACAGAATTTGCGATCGCTATATGTCACTTGGTTAATACCAAGTGCCATAAAAAGTTTGATTAAACAAATAGAAGAGTTCTAATGGTACTTGTATGATAAACACCCTACCGCTCAAGTTGTTCATTCAGTAACGCACTGCAGAACCGGTTTTTTTTTTCTTAGTTTCAATAGATGGAAATATATAATTTGGGCTATATATTTGCACACTAGGGAAGTGTGGGGTAAAGTATTTGGATAGTGAGAAGTTAGAAAGCAATTCCTATTACATAATATAAAGAATAATTGTACATAACACATTAGACATGCTGATCCGCTATACTTTACCCTAACCCTCTAATGTACAAATATATAGCACCAATTGTTTCCTAAATATTATATTTTCATCACACTTAGGCATATTTCATTAGGATTGAGCGTCAAAAAAAGATTTTACAAGAATATTAGGTAGGGCGTATACCATACACAGGTGCCCTAGGTGGTCACCTAGTTCACCTCTATGGTAGAGTCAGGCCATGGATTGTCCCAAGAAATTACAAATTTCTTCTTATTTCATGAAAAAAAGATTTAGTTCATTTTTGGGGACCCCATGTTTTTGGTCCTTTCTGGGAGTCTGTGCCCTCAAATTGAATTAGTTTTTGTATAATAGAGTCCCTTTAAGCCAGCAACTTTAAGCTGTAGATTTCAAACTGATACAAAGAGTTCTGGCCCATTTTTGGGTCTCTAAGACTCTCCCCTCTTGACAAAATATAGTCCTCTTTATACAAGGAGCAACCCCTGAACGTTTCAAACCAAACAGAAAGCGAAGACAAATATGTCCACAGTTTGTCGCTACAAAACCTATCTGTAAACACAGAACAAGTTGGATAACTTTACAACCCTTTCTCTGGGATTGCATAGGCTGGTTCATCCCTAGGGGCGTATTCACCAGACCTTTCAGCGGTTTAGATAAAAACAGTAATTGTAACATTTTAACCTGATGCAACGAGGAGTTACAGGGGTGCGTAGAGGTAAAACTGACTACAGAAAAGGATTTTTGTCCTTCAATTCCTTTTGCCTCTCAAAAAAACCACTAGAACTTTTAAGTTCCAAATGAATGAGACCCCCTGACATTTCTATGACCAGTCCTTCTATACAAGTGTCCAGGAATAAAAATAGAACATTGAAGGCATTTACTATTACTAGGTCAATGCTTGTGTCTTGACTGATGATCAATAAAAAAATAACAGTAATAGAAGCCATAAAATATAGAGCTTCAGCCTACACAACTGAGTAGGTATTTTTTTTCAAAGACCACACTTCTATGACAAACAAATAAAAGGACTTATCCCTATTTGAACTTTTATTTGCTCCACACAACTGAGTAGAAACTTTTGGCAAGATAAAGGCAAACATTTAAAGCTATCACATCATTTTGAAGCTTGCCTTTTGCACTAAGAAAATATCACATTGCTTACGGTCAAAACCTAAGGCTTTCTTTGACAGCCTAACTGAAGACCTAAAATAAATATTCAAATAAGAATAGGCAGTATAACACATCCAAATATTGCTAAAATTAAGGAAACAGTTAAAGAATAATACTAGAAGCAAGAAAATAGGTCCTTGCAAAGCTTTAAGATGCAACTGACCATACCACAGAAAAAGTCATTCAGGACTGTTAACAAATGAATGTTGGAAAAAGGAACTGGAAATAGAACAACAACTGACAACAATAAACAACTAATGATTTTTTTAAAGTATTATCTAAAACAAATTACTTGGATTTTAAATAAAAATAGATATATTCAAAGTAACAAAATAAATAGGCAAATCCTGACGCTGAAAACCCCTCTGTAGTACAACATTTGACAATAACTTTTCAGGGATAGCTTTTAAATGCCATAGTTTTGTGTCTTTGTACAGTAATTTACTGTGGTAAGACAAAAAGTGGTTGCCTGACTGCCTCAAAAGTGAATGTGCAGCACGGAAGCAACTGGCATATGGCACAATATTTCACAAGGGCAACATGACAGACAGTTTCTTGAAACTCTCCTAATATAAACACTTAAATTTTTTATATTTAGAGGTTTTTCATCTGGATGTATTCGTTTGTGTGTGCAATTAGCAGCACGCACAAACATTTACACACTCACCCCAATCAACAATGCATCAGCTATACTGCATGGTTATTCAATGCCATTGGCCAAGATATTGATTACAGCACTTATAAAAAATTTTATGTACTCCCCCCCCCCCCACGTACTTCTATATATATTCAGCGGGTACACATAACACAGGACGGGAACTGCCGGCTTATGGTATTAAGGTGAAACTTTCAGGGAATGATGAAGGGTATATTGAGCTATATTGAAAAAAATATATGCATGCAAGTTATCAAAAGCGCATATCACCAACACCAGGAAGAGCTTAAAGTACTTCACTACTACTATTCTTCCAGTAATGTTAAGAGGGACGTTGGAGGCTTAGGGTATAAGATGGAACTTTTAGCAAATGTTTAGTATCAGCAATATATTAGAAACAGCTTAGAACATCAAGTTGAAACTATGAGAAATTAACCAAAATGTTGAATGTTGAAATTAACCAAAAGGCACTATGTGAATAAAACTACTGCTACTACTATCACTACTATTACTCCCACTGCTTCTACTAGCACTACCACAATTGCTACTACAACTAATTCAATTGCTAAGGGTATTAAGGCAAAACTTTTAGGGAATGGTAAGAGCTGTGTTAAACTAAACCAACAGACTATGTGCATGTAGGTTGTCAAAAGGGCAAATCAGCAATATATCAGGAGAAGCTTAAAGTATTAAGTTGAAACTTTCACTGCGTTATGAAGGGGGTGTGAACTAAACCAAAACACACAATGCACATGAGGGTTGTCAGAGGGGTGTATCAGCTATATCTCAGCAACACCTCAGGGTACAAAGCTAAGGCTTTCAGGGCTGCTAATATTTCTATTACTCCTACTGTTTCCATTGATTTTAATCAATATAGTTTAAGTGCATCCATCTTTTCAAAATAGTAGATAGGACATCTCAAGACTAGAACAGGGTTTTTAGTTTAAACTGACAGGTAAAATTGACAAGGGTGTAATATTATCAAAGCACATTATATGCAACCAGGTTGTCAAAGGGGGGCATCATAAATATGCCAGTAATAGCTGAGGGTATTAAGCTGAAACTTTCAGGACTACTACTATACACATACTAATACTACTACGACTGAACTAAATCAAAAGATTCTAAGTGCATCCACCCTGTCAAAATGACACAGATTCAATATTTATCAGGCAGTGACTAGGGTATTTAATTGAAACTTTCAGGGAAAGTTGAGGAGTATATGGAACTAAATGAAAAATCACAAGCTGCATGCTGGTTGCTAAAAGGCAGGTCAACAATATCCCAAGAACAACTTAGGATATTTAGTTTAAACTTTCAGAGCTGCCACTATTACTACAGTTGTTCCTGTTACTAGTATAGAACTAAATCAAAAAGCTTAAGTACATCTAGGCTGTGGAAATTGCCCACATAAAATATCAATATCTCAGGAAGAGAAAAGGGGATTAAGTTGAAACTTTCTGGGAAAATTTATGCTGATTTAAAACTAAATCTAAGGCACTATGAGCATACAGGTTGTCAAAAGAACGTATCAGCAGTATCTCAAGAACAGCTGATGGCATTAGAATGAAACTCTCACAGCTACTACTACTGCTGGTATTATTGAACTAAATCTAAAGGGTTTAAGCAGTCATGCCACCCAAGGAGAGTAAACGAATGCAAGCAAATCCATGCAAGGGTAAGGACAGGTGTGCTACTTGTAGTATTGACCTTGATGATTCTGGAGGTACAATTATTTATTGTACCTTTGTACGAAAAGCATTGCAAAATTTAGGAGGGTACAAAAGCATTGCCATTTGTTCCTGTCTAGAAAATGAAGAATCTAACTCCCAAGCTCCCTATTGTCAATGTATCAATTCAAAGACATCCCTTGCTACTTTCTGCTGTACATACAGTCCTGATCAAACTTGCCATCTTAAGAGGTAACCCCAGTCAAATTCGATGAGCCATTTCTACAGGGATATGTTGAGAGAAGGTAGAACTTGGCACAAGGAACTTGGTGAAGAATTGAATGCCAGAGCTGTATAGGGGAAAAGATCTTGTTATTCCCAACAGACGAATTATTCCAAAAAATAGAGCAGCAGATGGTCTGAAAATGAACACCCCAACACCTTTGCAAATATGAAGCTGTCATATGCTGTAAATAGTGTTAATAGTTCTGATGATGATGAGAGTGATTATATTTTTCCATATTCTACTGCATCTTTGTTGTTCATAATGTGTTACATCTCAGATAATTTGACTAGCATGTGCTGCATCTATGATACCTTTTCAAAAAGCCACAGATTCTAACCATGCAGAACACATGAGGAACAAGGACCAGGTAGCAATGACTGCTCACATGCAAGTCCAACTTTTTTGTTCTATTAACCAACATAGATTAACTAACTAACAAAATAAATGAACCAGAAATCTAATATATAGTCAAGACTGCAATCTGATTCCATTAAATTAAGCTTACCCTAAGAGGAGCAGGAGCAGATTTGAAGATACACATTCTAATGCCTGTTTACAAAATCACGTCTAACCTCTCATCAAAAGAATCCAAGCATGGAGTCATAGCTTAAGCAAAAGCTCCGTATACTGTCTGGCAAATGAATATAGAATCTAGTTTGCTATCTGAAAAACCATTTGGTTTCTACAGACCAACACCCAACCAGGATCAGATGTATATACTGTAGCCCCTCAGCCCCCTCTTGTACAGATACCAAGCATGCACTCTCAAACATATTTTTCAAAGGTACAGGAAACTTCCAAGGTACTGTTTCCTTATTGGAGGTGACTTTAATCTCTTGTGGAATGAAGTGTTTTCCTCTAACCCTGTTACTTCTAGCTCTATCATTGTTAATCTTTTATTCATTGCATTTATGATCCCTCTTTCAAAGGAGTTGATAAGCCCATGTGCACCCCCCCCCCCAACAACAAACATTGCTTGGCCTAGTGTTTGTCATCAATAGTGAACAGATCCAAAGGATAAGCTATCCCCCACCTATTTGTAAAACTGACCAACTTTGTAACTTGTACTTGTAATTTGTTACTTGTAGACACAAGGCAAGAAACAGAGATAAAAACAGATATTTAAATACTATAAGGCAACAAAGGCCAAATTGAGGCAGATCAACTGGGATTCAATATCCCACGGTAAAATCGAAGAACAGAGGGAGAAATTCCAGGCTATAGTCATGGGGGTTGGCAGCAGAATAATACAATAGAAAATTTTCTCCCAATACCTAAGACCTCACATTATATAATTGGTAGCATAAGACAGCCAAGAAACTTATAGAAATGCCATTGAAAAAAATAAATAATAAAAATGGTGAGCCAGGTTTTACATATGAAAAGCCCAAGATAAATTAAGAGATCCCACCAAAGAACTGTATCACAATTTCAAGACAAGACTTCCTAACCAAAGTAGGTTGAACAACAAGAAATTCTTTAACTATGTATCTAGCAGAGATCAGAACCAAAGATCCATAAAAGATACGATTACATGTGTTAGAAATGAAGTCACAGGCACTCAAAGTATAGCCAATTTCCTAAAAGAGAAATTCACTTCAGTCTTCACCAATGAATCAAACAACACACCCCCTCCCAACCTAAAGCACAACCTCCCCAAGCAAACGAAGCGTATTACTATTACTACATCTGTAGTAAAAAACGACTCAAAAGCCTTGACACCAATAAGACTGCTACTCCTGACAACATTCATCCCTGCCTGCTGAAAGAAGCCACTATCGAAATTACTCCAGCACTGGCAAAACTTTTCCAACATTCCCTTGATCATAAGAAAGTTGCCTATATCACACCTATCTTTAAAGAAAGCAATTAATCCAAAGCAGAAAATTACAGACCTATCAGCGTCACATCTGCTGTTGTGTAGGCCCTTGAGAGGTTTACTAATGATGCACCCCTTCAACACCTTGTTCATAATGGTACCATCTCCCAACAAGCAACACAGCTTTCCCCCAGCAAAATCTGTAGAAATCAACCTTCAAGATACCTATGACAGATTACCCAGCTACTGGAAAAACACTTTTAGACCTACCTAAAGCATTTGACAATATTTCAAACAATTGGCTTTGTTCAGAGTTAACAGCAGCAGGAATCAACCAAGAATTAGTAGGTTGGCTAATGGACTTCCTGGCAAGTACATCTCAGGCAGCATGACTCTTCACAACACATAGCAAATGTACTTACTCACAACCGTGAATAGTCCTAAGTAGCATTCCCAAGTGAACTGCTAATGGACCAACACTGTTTTTCCTTCATATTGCAAGGAATCTACACCATTTTCATCTAATGCTATTTTTCTATTTTAGACAATGCTCAATATCTTTCTCAGGAATTGGTATTTATTAGTGAAAAATTCCATGTTTATACTCCTAAAACATGGCCAAAATATGTATGAAGTATTTTTTCCAAAAACACTATTGGTAATTAAATACAAATAAACTGTTGCACCCACTCGAATTTCTAAAAAGCTCTATTTCCAGATGATAGAAATATATGAAAATATGAATGGCATATAGTTTGAAACAGCTTAATTATCTAAATTAAACGTACAAACCCGATTTTATTTATGTCATCTGATTTCTTTTTTTTCTTGCGTTTTTTTGCGACTTCCTGCGACTCCTTTTCTTGCGACTTGCGTTTTTTTTCAAAAACAGCCTCTGTTGACAACATAAATTTTATTTTTGGTCAGAATACGGCTTATAAAGCCAATAATGCTCAGGGGAGTTTAATAGTTTTTATATGTGTTTTTAGACAAGATTTTTTTGACTTTTACTACATACTTTTACCTGACTTTTTTACTACATAATGTTTTATGGGTCTCCTTTGGTCTTTCAATGGCTACGTCCAATTTTGCCAAACCCTTTATTGATCACAACTTTGACAAACAGGTTGGTTCAATTTGACATGCAGGAGTCTATTCCTTATGAAAATTGTTTTATTGATTAATTTATTAATCAATAAAAATCAATAAAATCAATAGAAATCAATAAAATTTATTAATCACTGGATTATTAATTAATTTATTAATGGAATTACTGCTTGACTTGACTGCTTTGTTGACAGCTATAAAGAAATATAAAGATGCTAATCTGTATAGAGATCTAATAGAAGGGAGCCAACTTTTCACCCCCTTCCCCATAGCTGGTTGTTCTCCAATCACTGTCGACTTATAAAAAGTAATAAAACTCTCAATTTTCGATGTAAAAAGCACCCTCCAAAGTTTCTAATGCCATGAGGTTGAGGAAGAGGTAGTCCACCTCCTATACAGAATGCTCATTTTGGTGTTAATCTTTATTTTTATAAGAACAGCATAGAATATAAATTTTCCCAGTAATCAGGAGGGATGAAATATCAGTTTCAAATTTTGGATGTGTTTTTTAAAGTTTTTTTGTCAAAAGATAAAATCGCAGAGAAAAGAAAATCAAGGACAGTAAATAGCCAGTGAAAAATTGAAAATTATACAATATTTTGGTCCAGACCTCTGCTTGACCATCCTTAGTGCAGAATAAACTGATAAAAATAAAAAAAAACCTTAAAACAAAAAAAAACAAAAAAATATGATGACGCTTTCTCAGTAATGGTGAAAGGGTAACTTTTTACTCTTTCACTGTTACTATGTTTAAGTTACCCTTTCACCGTTACTGAGAAAGGGTCATCATATTTTAGTTTTGTGGTTGCACTTCTAATTTATAAAAAAGGACTAGAACTGTCAATTTCTGGTCTAATGAGCACTATCCAAAGTTTCTGTGACCATGAAGGGGAGATGTATCCCTCAAAACAGAATAAATTCTGCTCATTTTTAGGTTTAATGTTACTATTTACTTCCATAATAGCAATGCAGACCAGAAATATTCCTAGAAATCATAAGGGAGCAAATATCAATTGTACATTTTTGATGTGTTTTTTAAAGGTTTTCTGTACAAAGAAGAAACCCCCCTTGAACAAAAGTCTTGGTTGCAGCTCTTATGGGTTATATATCAATTTTTACCTCCACCCTCCCCTTCTCTCTCCCTTAGAGCTAATTATATATTTATCTTTTAATATATTTATTAATATGATTATATATTTATATAATTATATTTTTTTAATTATATATATTTAATTATATATTTATGAAGCTTCAATGGGAGCTGGGTTGTTTTGCCATTAAAATACACCCTCTAAGTAACTACAAAACGATCAGAGAACCCCATTATAGGAGTTTAATTGCCTGTTTAAGTTTTTTTCTTTAATTTACCCATTGCTTACAGATAGTATTTGCTTTTAAAAACATACAGACATTTTCGTAGTTTTTTTTCCTGCAGGGGGAGTGAAAATTGTCTAGGGGAATTTCTTATTGGGAAAAATGCTTGGTAAACTTTCTTTCAAAGGAGATCAAATTGTCTAACAAGATTGTAGGCAATGTCCAAAAAGGTGCTACAAGGTGTTATCTCCCTTCTTATTGCACAAAAATGTTTTAGCATTTATTTTAATCCTTTATCTGAAGGGATTCGCTTCATAATGCAGGGATATAGTAAGATACCAAAGGTTAGGTCTGGTAAGATAACAAAAACAGAATATTGCAATTGCCTAATTTTCTAAGCCTCACTGAGCCTTCAGATGAAAACTAAATGAGTTTTTGTGACTTGATGTTTAATTCTTCTTAGTTCCCATGTATAAATTCAGTCTACATCTTTATTATTGGTTCTTAGGCAAGGGGGGGCAGTGGCAGTGATGAATTAAAACAAACACCAGAAATATTTTGTACAACAAGAAGGGAGTTGTCACCTTGCAGTATCATTGTGGACACAAATCACATTTATTCCAAGGAAAAATCTTGCCAGAAAATTTGATCTCTGCTGAAATTTTCCCTGGACAATTCTGCCATAACATTCTTTCTATGTGTAAAATTGTACATGCAAAGAGGAAGAAAGACAGATAAATAGAATTTTTATAGAAGAATTGGTAATTCTTCCAAAAAAGCTCTCCTGATAATCCCCCCTGCAGAAAAATCTCCCATGAAAAATGTCCATATGTTTCCTGATAACAGATAGTTATCAGTAAACAATGGACAAATTACAAAAATTAAAAAGGCACAACTTCTACAATGGGATTTTCTGATGCCAAAACATCCCAGCTCTCATTGAGCCTTCAGATAAATTAAATTTAAATGAGCATAATTTATTCCATGTAGGAGGAAGACTGCCCCTTCCTCATCCCTGCCTCCAAATCATGGTCAAAGAAACTTCAGAGGGGCTCATTACATTAGAAATTGAGAGCCAGTCAAAAGTGAGCCAAGTCAAAAGTGATTGGCTGTTAAAAATGCTGTTTTTTTCTATAGGATGTTCCCATCCACTAATCTGATTGCTATTTGAAACCCTGTCAATTTAAAAAACTTCTGAGTATCTTTGGCTTAAACTGGAATGTAACACCCAAGTGGTTGTAAGCATTGGTAATTAAAAGATTTTTCATGTAACTTTTAGAATTTGTGCAGGAAAAGTTGAGAGATTTCTCTTAACAACAGGATAAATAAAATCAGCAACCATCCAACCCTCTATGCTGAAAATTCATAACTATTCAGCATATCTGACAAATTATCTATACAATCCAACATTGGTTGTATATGGGCATGGGCAGACATGTGGCTTCACTCCTTTAGTATATCCTAATGTGTCACCATTGATTTTGGCCACTGTTATCCCCAGCACCATTATACCCAGACATCATCCTCCATTTTACTCCCAATTTGCACCAGTGATAAAAACTTGGGAGTCAGAGTAGATAACCTCCTGAAACTCCACAAACATTCTGAATTAAGCATCTTCAGAGCAAATCAAGACAAGTCCTGGACTTTGGAACCTGCCTTGCTGGTCTCTTTTACAGAATTGATATACTGCTGATGGAATATGTACCAATTAGGGCCACTAAATATATCTCTAGACCTGACAAGAGACCATATAGTGAAAGGCTATCTACCCTAAACTATCATCCTTGACTTTCCAAAGTAGGCACAGCAACATGCTACTGACACACAAATATGCAAACTAACCCCAAAAACAAGCTCTTTACTCAGCCAATCAATGTCAGGTCAGTCCAAGAAGCTTCAAAAGCCCTCAGTTAACTACAAAATTAGACAAGATTTTATTAGGCAAAGAGTTATTAATGACTAAAGCTGTTTAAATGAAGAGACCATGTCTTCAATATAATTCAAAGTTTTTAAAAGAAGACAGTTACCAAGTGGGCTCAAATTATATCTATCCAGCACTCTCCTAGTCAGAAGCTGTGCTACTGGGTTGTAAACACAGTGAGAATCCTCTTTTTTTATTTTGTACAAAGTAAATAGTAGCCATGTCAACAAAACAGGCAAAGAGATGAAGCATTAGACCTAATTTGCTCTGAGATGCCAATTCAGGCGATTAAGTTTTAACTATCAGTGAAAGTCGAGGGGGATAAAACTACATCAAAAGGTACTAAGTGTATCTAAATTGTTAAAAGGGCATGAGTGTTATATCCCAGGAACAGCAACAGGTGTTATGTAACAGCAACAGCAACAGTTAGTACTTTCAGATGTCTTATTGGGGGAGTTGACCTAAATCAAAAGACACTATTTACATCCAAATTTATCATCAGGGTGTATTTGTGATAACCCAGGGACAATTAAAGCTATAAAGAAGAAATTTTTAGGACATGTCAAGGGGAGCATCTGACTAAATATGGTTGTTAAGAGGGCATGACAGCAATATCTCTGGAATAGCTATGAAGAATGGGGTGAAACTTCCACAGCAAGATGTTGAGTGAAATCAAGCATTGTGGTTGCTATATTCCTCATACTACAAATACTACTGCTGCTGCTGCTACCATGGTACTACTACTATTAAACCAAATCGAAAAAGTTTAAATTTATCCAGGTTCAGAGATGGCAGAGATGCAATATCTCAGGAATAGAATAGGGTATTAGGTTGAAACTTTCAGGGAAAGTTGAAGGGAATATCAAATAAATCAAAGGAAACTATGTGTAGGCCTATCTAGATTGTCAAAAGAGAAAAACTAAGGTGTGTTAAAATAGAACTTGGTAAATGTTTAGTTCCATCACAAGCTTAGTTTCCAGTTTAGAGCACTTTGAAATGCTAATTCTAGAAGTACATCTATTTTTTAGCTTTCTAAAATTCATTTTTTAGAAAATCCCCCTTCAACAAACTAAAAATGCATAAAGTGGGCAGGGTTTTGAAGCTGATGGAAATGTTGGGGTTGTACAATATGAATGAAATTATGTTTTAAATACTATTTCCAGTCATCACTGGTAATTTCTGTATAGTAGGAAGTCAAAAGATAATTAAAAAACTTATGCATCCATTAATGATAATTATACACTCACTTTTGAGTTGAAACTAGCCAGTGAACTGGTGAATCAGAGCAATTAGTTAAATATTAAGATGATGTTCTGTTGATTTGAAAAAATCAACTTTTAAAATGCTAATTCTAGAAGTGCATCTATAGACCCATTTCTGAAAATCTCAGTCAACTTTCAAATTAAGTGCCAGTTACAACAAAATAATTCTAAGCCATTGAATCTAACAGTACAGCCCTGGACTAATAGGTATTACTTACAATTTCAGTAGGGTTAAATGTAACTTTTTAAATTAAATCTATTTCTCCAATGCTTGTCTTTTTTCCTTCGCCCTCTTCGGATAGAGATTTTGACAGTGTTTCCAGTCGAGAAAAAACAGGGCTGCCAAATTTTTTTAAGCAGCGTGTCATATTTTTTCCGAAAATGTGCTTTTTGTGTCATCTCAGATTCCACAATGTTTCACAAAATGTGTCATATTTTTTCGCTACAAATGGTATCATATTTCATTGTCATATTTAATCAGTTCAAATAGGAGTAAACTTAACCTTATCCTATTATCGTGGGATGGTGACGTTTCTATGACATCATGAAAGAAATAGGAACATTAGATTAAATTAATGTTACACACAATGAATTTATGCCTGGGTGGCCAAGAAGGCAAGTTTATATTTATAAAAATTCTAGGGACAATCGATTCCGATAGTAAATTGAAAATAGACTTCTCGTATGACGTCATGAATTTATGTAATTGGCTTTTTTGGCTAAGCTTTAGTTGACAACTTTGAAAATGGAAAAATATAACATCACAGTAGGTCCATTTGAGCTTTTTAGTTTGCAAGTAAATGGCTTGTCCGAGACCTGGATTCAGTTGAGAAGAAATTCGTAAAAATGAAGTATAATGCTTGAACACGTTTCTTTTCATTTTAACATGATTGTGCCTACTTTTCTTCTTTTGTAGAGTATGTCACTTTAACTTGGTAATGGAAACTTAGTTCCCAGGCCAAACAGTTCCAACAATCTTGTCAGGGGTTCATTGTTCCCTCATTGAATCTTAGCTTGAACCAGCAATACCACTAAGCCGTCTTCCTGTCTTAATGGTTACAATCGTACCTCTAATGTACCTAGAGGCAGAGGAAAAACCGAAGCCAAAATCAATCAAATATTTTTACTAAAAATCACAGATGAATATCAGATATATAAGCGCTGAACAACTTGGTAACCTCTCATACACAGACCCCCTCCCCAGAACTTCAAGTATATTTGACCCTCATTATCAAACAGTTCGTGGTAACGAACTGTAGTAAGAAGCGACCCGGCTCAATAGTAACCAAAACTCTAAAAAATGGAATTTTAATACCAACAGCTACACCAAAAGAATTGCATTTTAATGCTGATTTTAAATATATAAGTTTCATCAAGTTTAGTCTTACCCATCAAAAGTTACGAGTCTGAAAAAATTTGCCTTATTTTAGGCCGTTGATAATAGAGCTGGAAAACACATTTATGTGAAGTTATCAGATGGACTAAGGGACTTGAAAGCAAATGGCTAAATTTGTGAAAGTAAATTTGTATGGAAAAAATGAACAGGGCCAGTTCCTATTACAAAGTACAGGTATGCTAAATAACAGTCCTATAACGAATTCCACTAGTTTTTGCTCTCCAGGAGTCTTCCCGTTTTCCTCTTTTCAGTTTCACTTTCCAGCTGCTTTTGAGACGTGTGGTCAAGCTGGAAAGTGTTTCAGGGAACTCTTAAATGCCAGTGTTTATTTTTCAAAAAAATAGCTTGTAGCTACTGTTGTTTATCGGCGCTATTTCATTATAAAAAGCAATTTATACATTTAGTTTTGATACAAACTTTCAATTAGTCTTATTAAAAGAAGATTCGAGTGGTGTTAGGAAGATGTGTGACAAACTTCAAAATTTAAAAATCAACATGTATATTCTTAGATTTCTTTTTAATGCTCTGCTATTAAAGTTTCTCTATCACACAATGAAGAGTAGTGGTGACGATGAACTGGGTGAAGAAGAAGTAGTGGCATCAATTCAAAGGTATAAATATAAGTCTCTATTCATACGGGACTCAATCTTAATCGCGACTACGACTTGGCAAAAACTTCCTATTCACACGGGTCTAAGAGTCTCAGCCCCAGGCGTAATAACAGTTCAATTTAGGTAAGCTCACTAGTAACAAAGACTAGGTTTTAACCAATTACATCGAAGATTATTGGCAAGAAATTTAACAGGAATGGGAGAGCAAGTGACACAGGTATGGAATATCATAAAAGCCGATTTTCTTGAAAAGCTTATTGTGTTTGTGAATAACAGAGAGTTTTTTCCTTGAAAGAGCCCAATATTCATTATTCTTTTAAAATATTCATTTGTTGTTTTGCTCGATTTGGCATTCAAACAACAATCTTGGCTCTCAAAAGATTTCCCTTGTCCATATCCTTTTTTTTGTTTGCCATAAACTTGTCATAAGCATATGCAGCCCCAATTCAGCTTGTCATAAGCATATGCAGCCCCAATTCAGACAAAACTTCACACAAAAACACCAAGTCTTGAGCCTCCTCATCCATATTTTCGACTTTCCATTCTTGCACAAAATTCATAATCCATGATTGTTCGGTCTCTTAGAGCCAGGTTCAAGAAAGAGCGCTTTGTTGGAACGGACAAGCTTGGAACGTAAGCGCGACAACGACTACCTCTAAACCCTGTGTGAATTGCCAAAAGGTAAAAGTTTTTCCCCCATGACTTCAGAACACAAAGTCCAAACACCAAATGACCACTCATAAGTCTGCAAATTATACGGAAAAACACAGCTCAAAGAAAAGTTAATTTGCCCTTACTCAATGATTATGTTCAATTTGAGCCTTGATGCAGCAAATACGAAATCAGAACAGGGAGAAGACGAAATAGGATACACTTGGGCAAAGCAAGCAGGGAAGAAGTTCTGCAAAAACTTACTAATTGCAGTATAAAAAAATATGGCGGAAAGAAAATTCTCAGGTGTTGGAAATAGGCTATCATAAATCGAATTAAGAAAAAAGGTCAACCTCGAGAATAAATTCTTTTCTTACAGACTTTTATTGCTACTCCGAGTACTTTGGAAAGTAATGGAAAAGTTGATACAAAGAGACTTAAATGGTTTGTAGAAAAAAAACAACCTCTTACCGGAGGCAAAATCTGGCTTTAGAAAAGGATTCTCAATAACTATCCAACAAGTATTCAATTCAAATCCGTAGACATCAAGCAATTTTTCCGAAGAAGAAGAAGTGAGGGCTTTAAACAAATGGAAAATTTCAAAATCCTTGGAAATGTAGGAGAAGGATCGTTTGGAAAAGTATTTAAAGCCATTGAGAAATCCAGTGGCAATATCTATGCCCTAAAATTTATTCCAAAGGTAGGCTAAAGCTAAGCTGGAAGTTTTCAATTAGGCCTTTGCTTAGGCAAGCCCGGTTTAATTTTTGGTTTAAATTTGCTCCATTATCCCATTCTGGTTCTCAGAGAATCTGACTAGGGAAAATAATTGTTGGTAAAATTCTAGTTGATTGACTTCTTGTTATCTCAGAAAGGGGTTAGGTTAGGAAAATGAAACTTTCAGGGATGAGTCTACAGGCTAAAATATATCCTGGGAAGGTATTTTGAAGTACCTACCTCCATTCCTTCCCCCTCTAGAGGGCCCTGACCTTTGATGACCTTCAAAAATTGTGTATTATAGAAGTGAAACCTTGCAAAATAGATCTTCTGCTTGAATAAATTACAACAAATTGTTTTCAGATTCACAACTTTGCTCAATACCAATTTGTAAGGTTTTAAAGATATGCAAATGCATTTCCTAAATTTTGAAAAAAAAAACATTGATACGGCTCAAATTCTACTCAAATAACAGAAATTTTATTTTTAGAACTAAAGGCAGAGAAAAAGCAAGTGGTAACTGAAAATTAAGGTAAAAAGTTGTTTTGTCAAAAGTTCAATAGGTAAAGACCTGTCATGTAGGTGAATTTCAGGGCTCTCTAGAGGGAGAAGGAGTGGAGGTGGGTACTTTAAATCACCTTCCCAGAATATACTTTAGCCTGTAGACCCATTCCTGAAAGTTTCATTTTCCTAACCTAACCCCTTTCTGAGGTAGCAAGATGTAACTCAACTAGAATTTTACCTAATCATTTTCTAAGAAACTGTTTTTTACATTATGAAGACCAAAGACTTCTTGAATGAATCTTTACCAACAGGAAAATCAGGTCAAAACTAGGTCTATTCAAAAGACAGGAACCAGGTAGGAAAGGGGGTATTATTTACTGCTTAGACTCTTCTGCAGGAAATATGTTAAAAATAATACCATAGATTCCTTATTTTTTGCTATTTCCAAATAATGGTGCCACTTTTCTGATGCACCCCTCTTCCCTGATATTCCTAGGTATAGCACTACTAATTTATTTTAAAGTAGGCTAAAAGAAAATATAATCCTAGTTTTCAACTACTCTTCCTGAGAAGAAAGCACTATAACATTCTGGAAACAATTTTAGGCTAAACAAATTTCAAAAATAGGTCTACTTACTTATATTATTTCTAAAAGCATTTAATTTTAATTTAATCCCCACCCCTAATTTGCAAATATATAGCCAAAATTATGCAGGCTACCTTTTGAATTTTCCCATTTCTTGATTTTGTTGATGTTACATCTTTGCAATTAAATCCATTTGAAGAAAAGAGTCACAAATTGAAAACTGCATTGAAAATATGCAATGTAGCAATATATTTGCATAGTAGTAGTGGATATACATTAAAGTGAACCATTTTTATGAATTATTTAAGTATGATAAGTATTTTACAATTAAAAAAATAAATTTTTATAGTGTTTCCCTCTGAGGAGCAGTAATTGTAAACTAAGACTAAAAATCAGTGGTCAATGAATATGCCCCCTGAGCATCCAAAAATGCATCATATTTTAATAAAGTGTGTCCATCTTGAAATCTCATAAACCAGAGGTTATTTTATTTTACCAGTTGTACTATGGCCCAAAAGAAGCTTTATAAACCTGTTTCAAAGCAACCACTTAACAACATATATAATTAAAATGAAAAAGAAACTCATGTAAAACATTCATATAAAATGACTTGAAAGCATTAAACTTGTATATACATGTAAATCCTTTACTCTGGAGAAAATTCCTTTACTTGTAACATATCTGACATATTTTGGATATTAAAAAAAAAAGATATTAGACTACTTCTGTAAAATGACATTTTTTTTTCTGAAATATATATTTATTTGGGAAATGTTTCATTTTATGTCATAAATCTACAAAATATGTCCCTTTTTCACCCATTTATGTCTTAAATTTCTAAAATGTGTTGTTTTTGCCATTTTATTTTATTGTATCCTAGCACATAAGAGTATGTCCTTTCAACATAAATTATGTCCAGTTGGCAACCTTGTCAAAAACAATAAATGAAATTCTTAGTAGATGTATAATGGTTCTACTCTCCATAAGGAAACTCTATACAATTTTTGAAACTAACTTAAAACATTATAAAATACTTTCTTATATAATTTCTTAAATAAAAGCAAAAATAAAAAAGGATTCTTCCTTGTCAGTGGCTATTGTGATTTAATGTAATTTTGTCAAGGATTTGTGATGCTTTGGTATCTGCTGTTTTCAGGATTTTAATTTTGTGTCTGAGGTCATTATGACACTGCTAGCTCCTGTTTTGTTCCCATTGTGTACTGCCTGATGCATCTGGATGTGAAATTCAAGCTTTCATTGGTAGGTCATAAGAGAAAGCACATGAAGGCATTGCAAACTTTGAAGGGAATTGATTGATTGATGGTTACTTTAACTTCCCTACCCTTAGAATATAGAATATATTTTATTCACTACAATAGCTAGTGCTGACATGAGTATGTCATGACACAAGAAAAAATACCTAAAACAAATATTGAAAAAAATTAAGGCAGCAAGTCCTGCTTCAAGGTCAATAAATCAAAGTGAGTCATAAAAAATTAAAAATAGGTTAAGAATCTATATTTTTACATCTATTTTTTGTATCAGCTCAATGATACACCCTTTACTTGATAGATAGATTCTCATTTGACCCATGATAGGTGACACAGAGGTCTGTTGGACTTTTTCCCTGTATGCCTTCAAATGATCTTTCTCTGCCTTAGATACTTAGATACCTAGGGAATGGCTATAAAGCATATGCTACCATTCCCCTCTGAGAAAAGTAATTACCTTGTAATTGAAGTCAATTCAGCCTTCCACAAGGTCACAAATGAATATTCTAAGAAGCCTTATACAGCTGACAGAGTTGAGTGGCTTGAACTAGGTATTAGTGCTTTTTGGGGAAGTTGTTTCTCTTCCAACAATGGAAGAGAAACAGCATCCCAAAAAAGCAAACATCTATCAAACTTGTGCACAAGTTCAATATATTCCATACATGATCCCCCATGTGCTAAGAGAACAAAACCAATTGAACCAATACTAAAACATTTACCATTAGGATGGGAAAGGAATTGCCATGAGAAATTTACAAACCTTAAGAGAGGGAATTTACTTGCTATCTATAATTTTTAGGCTGGGTGCTAGGTTTGTCTCCATTGGAAACCTCTCCCCCATGCATTTCAATGGTTGCTCTAATTAGGGCTTGATATCCTTCTGGCAATGAATCCTGTCAGGGTGGGTTGAGCTGACCCTAGTGGACTACAAATCCACAGGCCTAGGATTAACAGGGCTGACAACCATTCATCTGAAAATAACTGCCACAGAAAGATCAGATACTGCCTCAGATGTTTTATATCCTTCTGACTATTAACCCTTCCTGCCCATTGACGAGTTCTGACAAACACTCCAATCTAACTTACCAAGGTGGCTTTAGATTTGTTACCTAGTATGTCTAGATGCTAAACGTCTCTGAAATAAAAGCTCTGCTTGCTTGGGTGTTGATGAGCAATCATATCTCAATAGCAACCATCACCAAGCAGGGTTGCCAACCACTGACATCAAAAATAGTGCAAATCAAGTTAAAAAAAGAATGATCTGTGCTAAAAAAGAGTGCAAGTCAAAAAATTTGCCTGCATATGGCTACCAAAGCCTGTGCTTTGCCTCTGAGGTATAAAATAGTACATTTCAAATTAAAAATGTACAAGTCAGTAACCCTATTCCTTGGATTAACTACACTTCTGACAAAGTTATCAAGTACTGACATTCAAAATGAATGAAAGCTAGCACACCAAAAGAGTAATTTTTTACTCTTCTGCTTCCTCTGAGATAAAAAAAGTGCATTTCACATGAAATTCACATGGCAACCTTGTCATCAAGACTTATCTTTTTCACAATAATTCTAAATTCAGAGGGAACAGATTCTACCTGCTAGTAACTGTAAAAATTTAGTCTAAGGACATGGGCCTTGTCCTGACTGCAGATGCAAAGAAGTGCCTTATATCATCCCAGTAAATCTCAGACAGAATAATCACAGCATGGCTTCAACAATGGAAAGTGGAGTATAGTAGTATGTTATAACCCAACTAAGGATGCCAATGAGTCTGCCAAAGACAAGTTTTACTCTCAGCTGTCAGAATTACTGTCACAGATATTGTCCCATGATATCATCATACTTCTGGGGAACTTCAATGCCACTGTCTTATATACAGCTGGCATATGGTGTGGCATGATTAATGGAGTTACTGCAGACCCTGTCAATGAATATGGAGCCCATCTCCTATTGCTCTATGAAGTGAACAACCTTGCTATTATAAACATATTCTTCCAAAGGAAAAGGATATACATAGATTCATGGCATCATTGTAAGTCAGAGATGGAGATTATCTACAACCAGCTACCAAATTTACAGGTGAGCCAAATTAGGCAAGACATACTCATTGCTGCATCTCTTTGTCTCTGTCTCAAGAAATGTGAGTCAGGAGCTAGAGTTGCTTGCTTCAATCTCCAGAATCTGAAAGATTGTAATATCATAGAAAGTAAACTGTGGAAATCTTAAATAAATTTGAATGCCTTGAGTCCCTATTCAGTTCCAAGGGAACATGGGAAAGATTCAAGTATAATATCTTAAAAGCAACTGAGTCCTCTGTTGGTCAAAAATAGCTGTGCAAATCCCATCAATTGTCAGACAAAACCCTAAAAGTTATAATAAGTGTGATCAAGTTTACATCACTGGCAATACGTCAGCATACCACAAGC
The DNA here is from genome assembly GCF_032884065.1 of Artemia franciscana. Lineage (NCBI taxonomy): Eukaryota > Metazoa > Arthropoda > Branchiopoda > Anostraca > Artemiidae > Artemia > Artemia franciscana. Next base: position 2,820,781 of record NC_088882.1, read on the forward strand.
TTAACAAGGTGACAAATAATATAAAAACATCCATTACAACAAGAAACAGTTCGTCTAAGACAAGGCCAAGGTGCTAGAAGATGCTGCTAGTAAAGGTTGTATAATTCTCCTGATGGGTTCTCCTTACCAGATGCAACATCTTAGCTTGAGAGATGGAAAAACCACTTCTCCACCCTCCTTAATACTGATGCTGACCCAGATCTGATAAGAGCTGCATTGCTTGCCTATATAATTCTACTTGACACTTTTCAAGTAGAATTATACAATGAAGACCCTTTTCCCCTTGACAAAATCAGTAAATCAATGAAGAGGCTGAAAATAACCATGTGCCCAGTTGCTGTGGAATAGCTGTCAAGCTTCTGAAGTATGTAGCTCCTGCCTTGCTTCTGTGGCTCCAAGCATTGTTCTGCATAGGGTGGTGCACAGAGAGCTTTCTAAAGGATTGACAGGCAGGAACAATTCTGCCATTATGGAAATGGAAACAATCAAGGTGCCACTGCTCTAATTATGGAGGTTTAATCTTGTTCTCTGTACATGGTAAACTGTTTTTAATGACCCTCCTTAACAGCTACTCTAGCATACCTCAAATAAATTAAACAAATACGATTCAAGTCTAGTCATTCCACCAGCAGAGAGATAATCATTTTTCAATAAGTACTAGAAAAGACATGAGAGTTTTTTTTACATAGGCTTTGTTGACTTCAATGCCACTTATGACTCTTTAGATAGTAAGTTGCTGTGGCTGATGCTTAGAACTACCAGTATGTCCAAGAAGTACTGCTCTCCCTTTGAGAGACTATATGAACGAATTCTAAGCAGCTCATGAACTATTTCATTGCAGTGGACTGTGTGATCATGATTACAACTACCCAACCGAACTTTGACCTGAAATGTGGTGACAGACTTCTAAGCAATGCTGACTTCACTGGCGACATTGCACTCATGACTCTAGCCTGCAAAAAACTCTGTTCAGTGCTGACAGCCAAAAGAGAAGGAGTTAGCAAAGCTGGGCTCAACATCAGATGGAGTAAAATAAAATTTATGTTTATTGATCCACAGTCATTTCAATGCCCCCCCCCTCCAGCAGTCAAAATACTCTAAAATCAAGTAGCAGTCATTTTAGATTTCCTATAAATTGGCTCCATTGTGTCAAGTGATGGACCAGTTGGGAGCAAAGTCAACACGCAAATTGCCAATGCAACTTCCATCCTAGGGAGACTCAACAAAATTTGGTGCAACCCTGTTGTCAGCTGGCACACAGACTTTGCCAGCAACCACCACAACTTTGAGCTAGATGTAACCCAATACAAAGGACTCCAAATGACAGAGGAACTTCACTGGTAAATTTTATCACATAAATACCAACCTCCTGCCCCATACAATACATATTTCATTCTCCCTGCAAGTTGTGCAAAGTATGATGAGATCTCTTCTACTATGAGATCTCTTGTATGCCATCTCTTCTGAATGCCAGAAGAAACCCCCATGATGCATCTCCTTTGGTGTCAACCTCATGGCCACCAGGTGGGAATGACTACATGGTCATCTAAGGATGAGATGGTCAGATAGTCTAAATCAGTTTCTATGCAAGGCTTTTTCTGCTCAAGATTGAATGTCTTGGAGGAGCTTAATTTCTGCTCTCTCGATACTGCTGCCAAGTTGGCAGGAGAATTAAGCCAATTGAATAATCCTCCAGTTTGTTAGTTGAGAGTTTGATGTAGTGGTGATAGCTGTTTTCCACAAATCCATATAATCCTTCTTGTATTGTGCCCCCATTGTCTAACCAGAAAGACTGGCACAAAGGAACATAGCTTGGTTCAATTATCTTAAGGATAAAACACCAGTAACAGTTCACTTTAAAGAATAGCTTTGTCCAACATTGCTTTTTGATTTGCTGATTCCCCCCCCCCAAAGTTTATCTGTTGTCTCTTTTGAAAGAAGATTCAGAATTCATTTAAGACCTTGTGATGGGGCATTGTAAAAGAATAGAACCAAATCAGAAAAACTTAGCTCCTGGTGCCATGGATTTAGGAATAAAAACAAAGCTTAAATAAACTACAAAATATCACCAAGCAATTTAGTTCAATTTTGAGTTGAAGCTTGTGTATTATAGCAAAAGAAACCATAAATAGCACTGGAACCACATATCTAGAAAATATTATAGTAGAAATTAAATACAGCATCAGAAAAAAAATGATGGTAGAGAAAATACTGTCCTGCAAAAACCTTCTCCCTTTTTACCTCCAGATATGAAAAAACCTTTCCCCCTTCATTACTTATAAAACTATCTGCTAGTTTTCCTTTTTTTTATTATTAGGTACTGGTGGTACCCAAGTTTTATGTTTGCTTGCTTGTTTTGTTCCCTCCCCCTTTTTATATGCTCTTTTTAAAATATCTTTTAACATATATTTTATTTTACCCTCTTTGTTAGTTATCACTTTTTTTGGGATTTGGGAAAGTGTTTGGACAAAACGCTCGTTTATCACATAAAGCACTATCTGATATATTTGGATTCTAAATTCAAGCTTCTATTCATGAGCAAAAAGAGAAACCACATCAAGATACTGCAAACTTCAAAGGTGATTTATTGATTGATGGTTACTTCGACTTCCTCACCTTTCACTGAAGATCAGGACTCCAGTTGATCCTCCTACCTGAACAAAGGGTCAGTTAACCTTTCCCTAAGTACCTTCATATGATCTGGCTGTGCCTCAGAAACTCGAAATACAACCAGGGATTGCTCGTTTATCACATAAAGCACTATCTAATATATTTGGATTCTAAATTCAAGCTTCTATTCATGAGCAAAAAGAGAAACCACATCAAGATACTACAAACTTCAAAGGTGATTTATTGATTGATGGTTACTTCGACTTCCTCACCTTTCACTGAAGATCAGGACTCCAGTTGATCCTCCTACCTGAACAAAGGGTCAGTTAACCTTTCCCTAAGTACCTTCATATGATCTGGCTGTGCCTCAGAAACTCGAAATACAACCAGGGATTGCCTTTTGGAGAGACGAGCCTTCCTTTATTTGGTGTTCCTTAGACAATGCATAAGTAACAACCATCTTCTGGGTAGAATTGACCCTTTTTTGACTGAAGTCAATTTTGCTTTCAATAAGATCACAAATATCCTATGAAGACTTACACGAACTAAACCACAAGCAGAGGTGGGGGGCTTGAACTAGGGGTGAAGTAGAGATGTAGATCAACAGTGGATTAGTTTCCAGAAATAACACTCCAAAAAAGTGCACATTCATCAAACTTATGCTTATTCATCAAACTAAATTCCAAAAGAATCCCATACATGACCCCTTAATTACTTGAAGAGCAAAACCAACTAAGGCAATACTGGAACAACCAACATAAGCTTTCTTGTATAAAGGCCATTGCTTTGCTTTTTAGTTTAGAATGATCTTTCTGGGGATGTTTTCTTAAATTTTTCTCTTATTGACTCCTTTGAAAAAAGGTTCAAAACCCATTTAAAACCTTCTGATGGAATAATGTAGAAGACTAGGGCCAAATCAGAAACTTAGTAGAACCATGAATTCAGGATTTAAAAAAAAGGTTCAAATCAACTACAAAATCTCATGAAACAAGTTTATTCAGTGTCAGGTCCAAGCATGTGTATGATAGCAAGAGAAATCCCAATAAGGTCTAGAAATACATATCTAGAAAATATTGTAGTAGAGATTAAATAAAGAACCAGAAAAAAAATCTAATGGAACAGAAGGTACTGACCTGCAAGAAGTTGTTTGATCTGCAATTTTCATTGGTGTTTACCAGTGAGCTTGACAATCCCCTAACAGTCTAGCTTATGATGTACCAAACCCTATACCACCAATCTAGGTTTCACCCAACTCTGAAGAAGCCACTTCCAGCATTGTGTTGATTCAAAAACTGTATCTCTCAACTGGACGAACTCTCACATAGTCGTTACAAAAACCCTGGGATGTTAGTCCTTTAAAATCTGGCTTATCTTCTGTCCAACATTGTATCATCTTCAGACCAAAATGGCTGCACTCAATTTATTGATGAATGTTTTTAGGATAGTCAGAAGATGAATGAAGAGTATGTGGGACTCAATAAAATATTTTCATCCAAAAGCAGTCGGAAAAATTCTTGGTTAGTGCAACAGGAGTGCCTAAAGTGGCGACCTAGTGTCCAAGCTGACTTACCCCTCTCTTCCAACTTCATAAACATAAATCTTTGGCCTTTTCACTTGCAATTGCCCAAGCATAATTTAGGGAGTCTAATTAGGGGATTGAAAATAGGGCCCCAAGGTCCAAGCTAAAAAGAAATATATGCTTCTTTAATTTATTGCTAAATTGCCCTTATGTTTGGATCTTCAAATAATGAATTGAAAACTATCAGGACACAACAAAGATACAGAAACTTTTTGTTATTCAGATTTTACACAAAACAGTTTTAATTAGAATAAGTCAAGTTCATAAGCAGGGCACTGGGGCTCTTCGCCCTCTTCACTTAAAGTTAATAAGTGTAAACTTATGTTGACTTATGCTGTCTATTAATATGTTTGCTAACATAACCTCATGCTCTATAAAGACTAAACTACTATTTTTTTTAAGAATTTAGCATAATGTCACCAATATGTGAATGATATAAGAAATTTTATTTTTATGAAATATTGCATCTTATTTTAACCCTATCACTTTTGATTCTTAAAAACAGCCTTAGAACTTTCAAATTCTAATCAAATGAAACCTCTCCTAAGTTTTTATGACCACTCCTTCAACTGGCCAAGGAAAAAAATAATGCATAGAGGCTATATAATCATTTACTAAGTGCCTGTCAACTGGGGGCACTTGATTGTTCTGTGGTCAGTTAATGAGTTTGTTTGGAGTGCTTAAATTAGGCCTTACAGCCTAATCACCAACAAACAAGTATTTGCTTTTTTAATTAACTGATAAATTGCTTTTATGTCTGACACTTAAAGAATGAGTTTTTTGTCACACAAAACTTTTCTGATTCGTGTCATTGGAGAACCTGAGGTATGGCAGTGGGGAAAAAGGTGCACCATTTCCTCTTCAACAACCTCTTATGAATGTATATGTTTAAACTTTTTTATACTCTTGATTATATAGAGGTCATTAAAGGAGTGTTAATTGGAAGGACAAAACTAGGGCACCAAGGCCAATCATAGGATAATGAAAGATTTGCTTTTCTAATTGATTTTCAATTGTTTTCAGGTTGGACACTCAGAGAATGAATTGAAAACTATCAGAAGAGAATGTGAGATACAGCAAAGTCTTTGTCATCCAAATGTCATACAAATGATCAGCTATTTTGAGACAGATTCAGAGGTAACTTTGAGTAGTTATTCCTGTTTGAGTGCTTTTTCTCGTTTGATCATATTCTATTCATTCGTGTGTAGCTGTTTCCTTTGTTGCTTTCTTTTTGTTTGTAATCCCAATCTTTTATAATATGTCTTGCACTGTTTTCTTAATTTTGAATGTCTTTCATTTAGTGATTATTTGCTTAATGAGTAGTTTGATTTTGATGACTGAAAGTAGGGGTTGGCAGTCCATGCTCTTAAAACATATATTTGCCTCTTCTATTCAGTGGTAAATTGCCCTTTTGTTTTGACGCTCAGAAAATGACATGCCTGTTTGCACATTTTATTTGCATGGAGTGTTTTGTACATGGCATGGTGTCTCTCATCAGTTCTTGTGACTCTTTCTTGTTGGCTGTCTTCTTTTCTACTACAACATCATGGAAGGGCCCGCGCTTATTCAAGATATTTATTTCACACAAAACAAACACGAATAATTGAATTAAGCCAACAGGGAGCTGAGCTTGAAAAGAAGCTATCTATTATTAACTTAATTTCAAACTTACCGAAAATTAAGATGAAAATATAAGGAAAGACAAGATTAAACAAAAGCATCATAACATAGAATAGGAGGGACAAAGGAGGCTATCTCATCATGGCGAAAATTATTGAGTTGATAGGGTCTACCCTATCATAATTGCTGCAATGCCTCTAAAGAAAACGGCTCTTTCTTCTCTTTGACACTTAATTTGCCTGCTTTGTTTACACATTACTAGAAGTTCGCAAATTTCATCTCCCACAAAAATAAAAACATTTAAGAATGAAAGACTTAGTTTCTTGGTTCATTGTCTTGTCATGGCAACCAACTTCTAAACAGTGTGGCAATTTCCAACTGCAAGAGAAACCACCCAATGGCTTACCAAATGTTTTGACCCACTTCCATTAAGGTGCTGTAAACTTGTGTATATTAATGTAAGATAGTTGCAATGCAGTTATGACAGACATCTTGTGGCTTATGGGCTGTTAGTGAAAGAGAAATGGCCTATTATTTTTGTTATTCCTTATTGAAAACCCGTCTTCATATGAAAAGAAAATGACAAAAAGAAAAAGAAAACCAAGACTAAACAACCGTAACAATGTAACTAGAAGTTGGTTCCAAGCATGTTCTGAATTTTTTCTTTTTTTTTCTCTGTAAGTCTAGCTACAGCTGTCATAGGTTCTGCTATATGAAAACTATTGATAAGCTCTGAATTGCATGTCTCAGTATGCATTTTGCAAAATGGAAGAGATTGAAGCGTATTTTTGATTTATCTGCATTTGTAAGAATCTTCCCGAAGGGTGCAACATAGAGGATGTGAGGGAGAGCAACAGTGTTTTAAAGCTTTGCCAAATTGTGGCGTCTGAAGTGAAGCCTAACAGAGACTAGGGATGCATATGAAGCTGATATGCGGCTTTTGATGTGTTCCGTTAGGAGATGATGAGTGTGAGAAATTGTATTTCCAGTGTGAATACCAAGCTAAACGGTTTGGTCATATATGTGGATTTTTGAATTTATGAGCAGAATTTCAGTAGGAAGTGGGCCTTTAAAGTTCAAAAGCACAACGTCGGATTTTCCAGCATTGTATTTAAGAGGAATCTACTCCAGTTTGATCTAATGCCATTTTCCTATCTTAAACAATGCTCAATATGTTTCTCAGAAATTGGGATTTTTTACTGAGAAATTCCGAGAATATTTTTTACTGAGAAAATATCTATACTCTTAAACGCGGCCAAAAATATGTACGAAGTATTTTTTCCAAAAATACCATTGGTAATTAAATATAAAAAAAAACTGTCACACGCACTCTAATTTCTAAAACGCTCTATTTCAAGATGGTAGAAATAAAAGAAAATATGAATGACATATAGTTTGAAACAGCTTAGTTATCTAAATTAAACGTACGAACTGGATTTTATTTATGTCATCTGATTTCTTCAAAAACTCCCGTTTTAGTTTTTTTCGAAAACGGCCTCTGTTTACACCACAAACTTTATTTTTGTCAGATTACAGCTTATAATGCCAATAATGCTCAGGGGGAGTTTAATAGTTTTTATGGCACTTGGTATTAACCAAGTGACATATAGCGAACGCAAATTCTGTCAGTCTGTTGGTCGGTCTGTCTGTCTGTCCTGGTTTTGCTAGTTTAGGCACTTTCAGATAAGCTAGGACGATGGAATTTGCAAGGCGTATCAGGGACCAGACCATATTAAATTAGAAATAGTCGTTTCTTAGATTCGACCATCTGGGGGGGGGGTGTTGGGACGGTTAATTTAGAAAAATTAGAAAAGATGAGATATTTTTAACTTACGAACGGGTGATAAAACTTACGATAGAAGTTTAAATCACCCGTATAGAACGGGTGATTTAACTTACGATAACTTACGACCGGGGGGGGGGGGGGTCCAGTGCTTTGGCGAGTTTGGTGCTTCTGGATGTGCTAGAACGATGAAAATTGGTAGGTCTGTCAGGGACCTGCACAAACTGATTTGATAAAGTTGTTTTCCCTGATTCGACCATCTGGGGGAGGGCTGAAAGGAGAGGAAAAGTTAGAAAAAATGAGGTATTTTTAACTTACAAGTGGGTGATCGGATATTAATGAATTTTGATATTTAGAAGGACCTTGTGTCTCAGAGCTCTTATTTTAAATCCCGACCGACATTAAGCCTCTAATTTTCCTTTAAAATCAATATATTGATTCTTAGAATTTTGCTAGAGCTCATGCCATATAAGCTCTTGGCTCTTCCGACCTCGTCACAAGTGCCATATGAGCTCTTTGCTCTTGTTATATGTTATTTTAAACAAGTTATTGACTCTGTTACCATATAAGAAAATGTCGGGTGTCTTTTTTTTCAATGGCTACGTCTAACTTTGTCAATACCCTTTATTTATCGCAACTTTGAAAAACAGGCGGATTGAATTTGACATGGGAAGTCCCAATGAGGTTGTTTTATTACGGCTTGACTTGATTGCTTCGTTGACGGCGGCTATAGAAAGACATAAAGAATGCTAATCTTTATAGAGATCTAATAGAAGATCTAATAGAAGGGAGCCGGCGTTAGCCAAAAATCAAGTGGAATTCATAATCAATTTCAAGTTCTGATGTGTTTTGAAAGTTTTTTGTACCCTCCCCCCCTTCTGTGGAAAAACAACCCACCCAAAAAATTCCTGATTACGGGCCTGGGGACTATACATCTGCTCTACCTCCACCCTCCCCTCGTCACCCCGTTAGAACTAATTCTGTATCACAGTTCGTGTTGTCAGTGAAGAGCGAATCAGCTCAATAGTAACCAAAACTCTACAAAACGGAATTTTGATATTAATAGACACATCAAAAGAATTGTCCTTTCATGCTGATTCCAAATGTGCAAATTTATCTAGAATTTATTATTAATCATAAATCATAAAATTATTTTACTGTTACCTATCAAAAGTAAAGAGCCTGAGAAAATTTGCATGATTTTCGAAAAGAGGGGTAAATATCCCCTGAAAGTCAAGGAATCTTAATGAAGATCCTATCATCAGATTTAGCGTACCAGAAAAAACCCTACTGTAGAAGTTTTCAAGCTCCTATATAGTAAATTATTGAATCTTGTTTTTTTTTTTTGCCAAAAGAAAGATAACGGTTGCGTGTTTATTTCATTATTACTACTATTTTTTTTTCAGAGTTGATTGCATCGAAATAATGGTCATAGAAGATCGTTAGAGAGTGCATCTGAACGGAAATTAAAACTCCTATTGCCCTTTTTAAGTGACCTGAAATATTAGAGGGCAACTGACCCCCCTCGGGGGGGGGGGGGGGGCTATTTTTTTTTGTAAAAAAAATGGACATAGGAAGGGGTCTCTTCCACGCCCATGTTTTCCCCAAAGTCGTCTAATCAAAATTTTTAGATAATCATTTTATTCAGCATAGTTAAACTATGTTTTTAGGGGTAACACCACCCCATCTCCCCACAGCCCATGGGGAGAGACCTGCAAGTTATGATATTTGCCTATTGTATACGTATAGTATTTGTTATAGGGAAGTATACAAACTTTTTTTGAAGGGAGAACTTTGTGTTTGGGGTGGGTTTCTGGGGGCTAGCTTTCAAGTGTAAATTTTACAGTGGAGAGATTTGACATAATTTCTAAACGAAATTCTTTTTATTTCTCTTACTTTCTCTTTGCCAACTCAATTTTGCATGTAGATATTTTTCCTGATGATTGTCCGGGGGCTATTTCCAGCATGTTTGTATTTTCAGGAAGAAATTTCCACTGAAGGGGAAATTTCTGGAGCGATCGGAAAAACAATTAGATATTAAAGTCTCTTTCAAATGAATTTTTCACGCTGAATCGTTTTAAATAGTTTTTGAATAGAAAATAGTTTTTCTACTTAAACAGTGATATTGAAGTGTTATTTTAGTGCTATATCACACTTACGGATGGTAGAATTGATTAACATCACGTAGATATGAACAATAGCTAGGAAATGAGCCATTAAATGTCATTCTAAAAAGTCTTGGTAGCCTTATAGTCCCAGCTTTTCCAATTGAAATGGCACCAAGAGTGCCGTCTTTAGTGCCATTTTTAACTTGCTGATGGTAGAATTTATAGGAAGGCCGTCGATATGAGCAATATATTTCTATGAGCTATTAAAGATCTGTCTTAAGATACCTGCAATACCAATACGCCCAATAACAATGCGCTCATACCGATACGTCCGATACCGATAAAGTGTGCAGCCCTTTCCCCAGGGACTATGGAGGGTTATATTATCAACAAAACGAAAGATATTAGACCTATAAACTAATTTGAACAAAATGGCTGTCTCAAAATTTTGATTGAATGACTTTGGGGGGGGGGAGGGGGTCCTTAGAGGGGGGGCTAGTTGCCCTACAATCTGTTTAATCACTTGAAAAGGTCACTAGCACATTCAATTTCCATTCAAATGAGTTATTATACATCACTCTATGATGTTCTGGTCACCCCTAGCCCTGCTAGAGAAAAAAAAAGAAAAAAGAAAGAAAAGGAGACATCAATACTACCCATGCTAAAAAGTGATTTTCCTTGTTGCCTATAGTGGGGGACTGTAATATCCCTGTAAAAGATTTTTAGCCATGCTGGTTCCAATGCTACACTTTTCACTTTGATCTGACACCTTTTTCGAGGGGTTTCAGACTTATTTTGCGAAATCATCATATTCGATAATCATCATAATCACATTTCTTTTTACAATAAACTTTTATTTTTAAGACGAACCGACGTAATAGTCATCATTCTTGAATCAGTGTCAATTGGCATTTTTTCCACTAGGTAGTTTTTTTTTCTAAACGCATTTTTTGACTTTTGGTTACTCTGTGCTGTGGTTCGCTCTTTAGGTTGTAGCAACCGTTGCAACCATGATTGTATCATATCAATAATACAGAGCCATTAACAGGGTTGGTGATGCCCGGAGAATTAAAACTCCCCCTTCCATACTCAAATATAAGCAAAAAAGTTGAATCAAAGTTATATTTTAATCAAAGTGGGCAGCAGACCCCCCCCCCCATCTACGGTGTTTGCAGCAGTTGCTCTGGTTGTACCCATACCCTTTGAATGATTTGGAATAGATACGATAGGAATCCATAAACCTTTGGGAGCCGGCGTTTACCCCTCCCCTTCCCAGAAAATACTCTCTCAGATAATCCCCCCTCCGCGGCTGTTTGGTTTCCAATCCCTTTCAACTTGTAAAAAAGGACTAGAACTCTCAATTTCTGGTCCAATGAGCACCCTCCAAAGTTTCTGTGACCATAAAGGGGAGATTTGGATGAGGAAGGGGTAGTCTCTCTCAAAAACACAAAAAATCTTTTTATTTTGAGGTTTAATGTTACTCTTCACATCCATTAATTAAGAAAAAAAGTTGTTGAGGGAAGTAAAGAGCAAAGTTGAAACTTAAAACGAACAAAAATTATTGCTCCACAGTCAATCTAACATATATCAAAAAGCTAGTACAAATAAACCAAAGAATCATATTTCCCTGTGTTTGTAGGATTATAGAAAACTAGCACTTTACTGAAAACGCAGAAACCAAGTATAAAAAAAAGAATGTTGATTTATTATTTAAAAGTGAGTACGTAGCCTGACAACAACAAACTAATCTATAAAGCTTTTCCTAGTCTTACACCAGCTGTGATATCAGTGCCTTTCAGTATAAAATTAAAATTATCTTAAAAACATAAGCATAAAGATAAATACTTTTTTTTTAACCGCAAAGTCACTGAACAGCATACAGAAATATTGGATTGATTTATCAGCTAACATTTTGGTCTCACCATCTATAATACCGATAGTGAGTAATACACAATCTTAAATTCTAAGAAATACACTTTAGTATTACTCAAAAAAATGCTTTAATTTTATACTGTAGAAAGTGACCTTACTCGGTTTACTTTTACTGTATAAAAACTCCTATAGTGTTTTGTGTTTTCAATAAAGCTCTAGTTTTTTGTAATCCTGCAAAGGTAGGGAAATATGATTATTCGGTTTATTTGTACTACCTTTATCAATATATGTTAGATCGACTGTGAAGCAATAATTTTTGTTCGTTTTAAGTTTGAACTTTAATGCAGAAGCAACACTGCAATGATCTTTTTAGTTTTTTCCAGGAGAGGGGGCAGCACCCTCATAAACGGTATAATTTCTGTTCGTTTTAAGTTTTAAAGTCGCTCCTTACTTTCAGTTCAACAAAAATTTACTTAATTTCTGATCGTTTTTCAAATAATTCCAAGCAATCTATGCTGCACGAAATGGTGTACACGATTTTTGAAGGTGGGTAACCTCGACAGTTTGGAAAGAGTAACTATTTTTCTAAAGAAGATTTTTAAGGTTTTCAAAACCTAAGCAAAATTGTGGTATGTTTAACTTATTTCACTAAACATATCCCCCTTTCTTCTTGATAAACACCGAAAAACATTAGACATATAGGTATGGAATAGCAATAAACAAGAAAAAGTTGTAAAGTAACCTGATAACCAGAAAAATATCTAAAAAAAATATGCTAATAGGTTCTTAGTGCTATGATTTCTTTATAGCTATACATTAAAAATAATTTTTTTCTGTCTAATAATAGTAAAAAAAGAAATGATATGAATAAATAAACATAACAATAATAATCCTTCTTTGAAGATAAAACTTTGAGTGGTTCCAGAACCATATGCCTACACTTGTTGCCCCTAAGTGGCAACAGGCTGGTATCCGGGGGGTAATTTATTCCAAAAATAGCGTATGGAACATTTCACAATTCACAAAAATCAACAAAAATAGTGAATTAGCTGAAACATAATCATATATAAGACAGAAAACCATGATTGAAATAAAAATGCCTGATTAAGGAACTTAACCCTTGCCATTCTGATTCAAAGTCTAACGCGCTAGTAGCCTAACTATAGCGGCTGATGATCGGGTTCAATTTATTTGTTCTTGTAGGACCAAGTTGTCCTACAAGAATTCATCAAATACTATTACATTAGCTAATAAAAGCTTCTAGTATAAAGAGTGAGAGCATTAAACTATATTTGGCGAAGCTCAAATTTTGCGAACAGGAGGAGGGGAGGGGGTACATCAAGGAAAAGTCATTTGGAATTTTGAGATTCAATTATTTGTTCTTCTATTAATTTTTTCCTCTGAAGAAAATTCAATATTTTAAAAATCATTTTGCAAGCCCCAACGTCGGCTGACCGTGTTAAAGAGTTATAGTGAATTCTCTCAACGGACTAGTGGGACTTACTAAGGGGGATGGGAGGGGGAGTATTTTTTTTAAGAGAGTTAACTTCCACCAAAATTGCTACGGCAAATTAGGTACCCGATTTGATGTCAAATGGTCAACTTGCACGAAATTTTTTTTTCAAAGACAACGATTAAGGCTAATTTTTTTACGTGTTTTTTTATAATGATTTTGAAAATAGCGTTTTGTTTCTTCTATTTGCTTCCAAATCCAATAACCGACGGTATTTTATCAAAGACTGATGGTAAAAACAGGAGTAAGACGATGCAAGTGAAAGACTAGCCTGCAAGTGACGGTAGCATGCTAAACCATCTGTTTATTGTAGTGACTGGTTAATTTACAATTCCTAATACTACTAATGAGTAATAACCATTGCAATTTCGGTAGTTTCAAAAGAATTTAATAGTGCCAGTCTTACTTTCATCCAAAGCAAACCATTGCTCGCCTTTTTTCTTCCTCCTCTTTCTCGTGTATTGATTTCTACTTAAAAGTTCCTACTACCTAGAAGTAGAAATACAACAGATTTTGAAGCAAAGAAGAAACAAGACGTATTTTGAAAATTAACATTTTCTGAAAAAGTTTGATTAAAAACGAAGTTCCCTGAAATTGTTTTAGAAAGTTTTTTCGACAAAAGAAAGACTTTTATAAATACCTATCTAAACATGAACAGCATTAGTACCATTTTGGTAGTACACAAAAAGGGAGCTTTTATCCACTATGATACTCCAAGGACAACAAAATAAAAATATTTTTTGCCCCTTAGTCTGTTGATACCTGAAAACCGTGATTTTATAAGATTTATCTTTTGTTGTCTCAAGATTATGAAGTTTCTAACGTTGTGCCACATTTTCGCCAGTGTTGCCATGCTGAATTGTGAAAATAAATGAGCAAAATTAATGAATTAGATTTGAAGCCTTTTTTGTCCACAAATTCAAACACTTTCAACCTGTTGATTCCCAAAGACAACTGCGCCTTCAAAGAAAAACTGTGCCTTCTTAAGATGCTGTATCGTGGAATTTAGTTTATTGGCTGATTTTTGCCCTTTTTTTTTTAATTTGGCACCCGCTACTACCAAAAGCTATAGAACTGCGAACAGAGATCTTTGCATTAAAGATTAAGATATCTTTTGGCTTTTGTCAGTTTATCGCTCTAAAGCAATGAGCAAAATTGAAAATTGCTTTCGTGTGAAACAATTGACCAAAACCTAAAAGGAAGAAAAGCAAAGTTTAATCCGAGTGTGGTAGGAAAGAAAATCTTTGATGGGAGAAAATTCTTCTAGAAAGTACATGGTGATCCTTATAATTTGTCTCATTGGTAAGTTGTTTGATTGCCGGTCTTGCGACTAAGCTTAAAAAAAAAAAATGTCATACTAAAAATTTTATTTACAACTGGGAAAAATGCAACAAAAATTTACTTAAGAATGATAATTTCGAAATTCTCCAATTCTTCTTTTCAACTCCCTTTTCTGCTAAAATTTTGAATAAATGGTACTAAAAAGAAAATAGCCACATTAATGAGTAAACTTGCATTTGCTTCCATAGCGGCATCGCAGTCCGTATTTACAAGGTTTCCGAGAAAATGAGTTATTTTTCTTCTTATCTATTTGAACAAAATCGTTCGAATTCCAAACTATGGGCGTCCATTTTTTCTTATTTTCTGGCCTATTTGTAGCATCTATTTCAAGCTTGCGCTTCACAGGATAATTTTGTTTTTCGTCCAATTTCTGTATCACTTTATCTGGCAATGGTGTAAGTGAGTTACTTGATGGCACAAATTTGTTTCTATCGTGGAAATAAGCTTGTGTGTTTGTAGAGTCGCTTATTCTAGATTTTATATCTGGCTTGTTATCTGGAACTAAAACTGTCGATTTCTTCTTTGCCTGCACACATTTGACTTGTTGAATCAATTCAGTGTTTTCTTTCAAGATACGTCGTTTTTCTTGCTCCATATAATTCGAATTGAATGACGATTCAACTGGTGACAAAAAATCTTTGATACTCGTGGGACAATCTTCAGGATTAGATGAACTTATGATCTGTTCTTTATTGGATTCTTCACCCAGTATCTTTTCTAAGTTTCTCTCTTCTGGCTTCAACTCTTCACTTAATTTCTGTTGTGGCTGTTCAAATACATCTTCACCTAGCAAACCTTCAACGTTAACCTTATATACAAGGGTTTCATGAGAAATTAATTCATCATCACCCGCCAGGAGGACTAGTTCATCAAATTCTTCAGAGATCATTCTAATTTGCATTAACTAACACTTGGTAGTTCACAGTAAGACTGAATAGGTCATATATGGTTTTGTCCTTTATAAACACGAAAATGCCAGATGACGTCATATTTTTCTTTACTATGGAAGAGGAGTCTTGAGGTCATGCATTTTTCTATTAAAAAAAGAGTATGACGTCATATCATTTTCTATTGTTGAAAAGAAGATTATGACGTCATTAATTCGAGGTTTTTCCCAGTTTCGTATCTTCTCATAATAGTTATTTTGATGGTAAAAATTTCAAAACTTCTTTCAGAGGAAATAGTAAACTATAATATCCTAATTTCTAAATTATTCTATATGATAAAGGTGGTAGTTTATCTTTTTTCTTAATGTGAATTTCATTTTTGCAAAGACATAAGCGTAAGAATTCGATAAGTCACCTCTGCTCATAAAGAAAAAAGTAGCAAATACTACTAGATTCTAAAGCAGCAAGGCAACGTATTATTTTAGCACATTGTTTTAGACTAACTGAGGGAAAGGTTTCGGTTTATGTTCTTTATGGGCTATTTTAAAATGCATTTTGTTTCTTTTTTGTTTCAAATCAATTGTGTTTTTACGTCTAGGTGTTAATAAATTTTGCATCAAAATTCTAATAAAAGAAATAATTTGCTTCCATTTAGCAGCCCTATTGATCGCTACTTAATATTTATATTCGTTTCCTAATTGAGACAAGTCATAAGGATCGCCATTTACATTTTTAGGAGAAGAACTTTTAAATTTTCGCATCAAAGGTTCTCTTCCCTACTACACTGGGATTAAACTTTCTCTTCTTTCCTTTTAAGTTTTATTCCAATTTCTAATTTTGCTTGTTTCTTTAGAGCGAAAAACTGACCAAAAACCGGTAGACATCTTTAAGGGAAGAGTGTGAAATTAGAATTTGAACGTTGTTCCGACGAGAAAATGTTTTTTTTTTTCTATTGGTTGAAAATGCTAGTGTTAGAAATTATTGGCTTGATTTGTCTCAAATAGCTTATTATCTAGCATTTGTTCAACACTGCTTGGATGGAATTGGATAAATCTTTCTACGTTTCTTAATTGCGCATGCTGTTGCTTGTTCACCTCTTATTCTTAAATTCATCCAAATGTCCGCTAAGAATTACCTAATTTGTTTCACCTTCCAACAAGGGTTTGTGTTCTATTTTACATTCCTTTTTCTCTCCCGCCCCTGCTCTTTTCAGCCTTTCTCTCCCCTTCTCTGTGTTTATCCTCCCTCCTCTGTCTCTCTCTCGAGTATGTTTTTTGCACAAAATTATAATAAAACAAAATAATTTTTTAAAAGAGTGACCTTAAAACTCAAAACAAATAGGAATTATCTTAAATATGAGTGGTAATGTTCTCCCTCTCAACGCTGAAATTTTATAGTGCTTTACTGAAAGCATTCTTGAGCACAACAACTCAGTGCAGCTAGTGGGCAGTTGAAAGTGTTTTTTTAGCCGATTGCCTATCAAATCATCTGAAGTAACAGTTTTATTGTATAAACAAAAATTACATCAATCAGGCATTGTGATTTCTTTCTTCTCTTGTTCTAGAGTATCTGTTTTTGAAGTATTTGAGAAAAAGTCCAAATTTAGCTTAAAGAGGGGCTGGGGGACAATTTCCCTTATTAAGAGGCTAATTGGTATTTGTTTGAGTTATACTGTTGCTCTTTACTTAATTTTTTTTTATATCGTAGGATTAGAGACAGTGATTTAAAGATCAGAGCGCTCAGAAATAGTTAAATAAAGCCTGCCTTAGGCAGCTGGATTAAATTTGCACCTACTGGGTACAGTTTTAGAATTGTGAATCTGGATTTTCACCTGCTGGCTACAATTTAGAATTATGAACCTGAATTTCCACCTTAGTCTTAGGCCAAATCATTACCTGTTTCAAAGAGACATAAGCCTTCAATGTATTACTTATATTTTTTTTGCAAGATCACTTTATATGAAATTATCATTGCCCTTTTTTATGGCACTTGGTATTAACCAAGTAACATATAGCGATCGCAAATTCTGTTGGTCTGTCGGTCTGTCTGTCGGTCTGTCCCGGTTTTGCTACTTTAGGCACTTCCAGGTAAGCTAGGACGATGAAATTTGGCAGGCGTATCAGGGACCGGACCAGATTAAATTAGAAATAGTCATTTTCCCGTTCGACCATCTGGGGGGGGGGGAGTGAGGGGCCGGCTAATTCGGTGTTTGGAAAGATATTGTGTCTCAGAGCTCTTATTTTAAATTCTGACCAGATCCGGTGACATTGGGGGAGTAAGAAGGGGGCCTAAAATCTTGGAAAACGCTTAGAGTGGAGGGATTGGGATGAAACTTGGTGAGAAAAATAAGCAGAAGTCTTAGATACGTTATTGACATAATCAAAACGGATCTGCTCTGTTTGGGGGAGTTGAGGGGGGAGGGTAATTCTGAAAAATTACAAAAAATTAGGTATTTTAAACTTACGATTGAGTGATTGGATCTTAATGAAATTTTAAGTTTGGAAGGATATCGTGTCTAAGAGCTCTTAGTTTAAATCCCGACTAGATCAGGTGACATTGGAGGGAATTGAGGGGGGCCTAAGATCTTAGAAAACGCTTAGAGTGGAGGGATCAGGATGAAACTTGGTGGGAAAAATAAGCACAAGTCTTAGATACGTGATTGACATAACCGAAACGGATCCACTCTTTGGGGGAGTTGGGGGGGGAGGGTTAATTATAAAAATGAGGTATTTCTAACTTACGAAGGAGTGATCGGATCTTAATAAAATTTGATGTTTGGAAGGATATCACGTCTCTCAGAGCTCTTATTTAAAATCCTGACCGGATTCGGTAAAGGGGAAGTTGGGGAGGGGTGGAACCTAAAATCTTGGAAAATGCTTAGAGTGGAGGGATCGGGATGAAACATGGTGGGAAAAATAAGCACAAGTCCTAGATACGGGATTTATATAACCGGAACAGATCTGCTCTCATTGGGGGAGTTTGGGGGGGAGGGTTAATTTTAAAAAATGAGGTATTTTTAACTTACGAAAGAGTGATCATATCTTAATGAAATTTCATATTTAGAAGGACCTCAAAACTCAGATCTCTTATTTTAAATCCCGACCGGATCCAGTGTCATTAGGGGGGGGGGACCGGAAATCTTGGAAAACGCTTAAAGCGGAGAGACCAGGATGAAACTTGGCTGAAAGAATAAGCACAAGTCCAAGATAGGTGACTGACATAACCGGACCGGATTCGCTGTCTTTTGTGGAGTTGGGGGGGGGGGGGTAAGTGGTGGAGGGGAAAAATTAGAAAAATGAGGTATTTGTAACTTACGAACGGGTGATCAAATCTTAATGAAATTTGATATCTAGAAGAGTCTTGTGCTTTAGAACTCTCATTTTAAATCCCGACCAGATCCGGTGACATTGAAGGTAGTTGGAGGGGAAACCGGAATTCTTGGAAAACATGAAAATCGAGGTATCTTACGAGTGGCTGATCAGACCTTAATGAAACTTGATATATAGAAGAATCTTATGTTTCAGGTGCTCCATTTTCAATTCGAGTCGGTTCCGGGGACATAGAGGGCTGGAGGAGGGAAACAGAAATCTTGTAAACCGGAAATCTTGGAAAACACTTAGAGTGGAGAGATCGGGATGAAACTTGATGGGAAGAATAAGCACAAGTTACAGATACGAGACTGACATAATTGGTACGGATCCGTTCTCTTTGGGGGAGCTGGGGGTTGTTGATTTGGAAAAATTAGAAAAATTGAGGTATATTTAACTTAAGAACGGGTGACCGGATATTGATAAAATTTGATATTTAGAAGGAAGTCATGTCTCAGAGTTCGTATTTCAAATCCTGACCAGATCTGTTGACATTGGGGGAAGTTGGAGGGGGAAACCGGAAATCTTGGAAAACGCTTATAAATGTCGTAGATACGTGATTGACGTAACCGGACTGGATCCGCTCTCTTTGGGGGAGCTAGGTGGTGAGGTTCAGTGCTTTGGCGATTTTGGTGCTTCTGGACGTGCTAGGACGATGAAAATTGATGGGCGTGTCACGGAGCTGTATAAATTGACTTGATAAAGTCGTTTTCCCCGATTGGACCATCTGGGGGGCTGAAGGGAGAGGAAAAATTAGAAAAGTTGAGGTATTTTTAACTTACGAGTGGGTGATCGGATCTTAATGAATTTTGATTTTTAGAAGAACCTCGTGACTCAGAGCTCTTATTTTAAATCCAGACCGGCATTAAGCCTCTGATTTTCTTTTTAAAGCAATCTATTGGTTCTTAGAATTTTGCTAGAGCTCATGCCATATGAGCTCTTGGCTCTTCCGACCTCGTCACAAGTGTCATATGAGCTCTTAGCTCTTGTTAATAGTAAAAAGTGATTGGAGGACAACCAGCCTTCCGTCTTTTCCTTTTTTGGTACCCTCCCCTTAGCTGCCGAAATCATCTGATTACCCTTTCAGATGATTTTTTTGTTCAAAATTAATTTAAATAACCTTTTCTGCAAAAAAGTTTTTCAAAGAAAAGTTAAATACATTTTAGAAAACATTTTAGGTACCTTTTTGAGTGTTTTCACTTTCTTAACTTTAATAAATGCAAAATTATTAAGACTTTAAGGAATAAATATCAGTATACATATATTAAACTGCTAATCCACATTCATCTGTTTTTATGGCACTTGGTATTAACCAAGTGACATATAGCAATCGCAAATTCTGTCGGTCTGTCTGTCTGTCGGTCTGTCGTTCGCGGTTTCGCTACTTTAGGCACTTCTAGGTAAGCTAGGACGATGAAATTCGGCAGGCGTATCAGGGACCGGACCAGATTAAATTAGAAATAGTCGTTTCCCCGATTTGACCATCTGGGGGGGGGGGATCGGGGGGCCCGTTAATTCGGAAAAAATAGAAAAAATGAAGTATTTTTAATGTCATCTGATTTCTTCAAAAACTTCCGTTTTAGTTTTATTCGAAAACGGCCTCTGTTTACACCACAAACTTTGTTTTTGTCGGACTACGAATTATAATACTAATAATGCTCAGGGGGAGTTTAATAGTTTTTATGGCACTTGATATTAACCAAGTGACATATGGCGAAAGCAAATTCTGTCAGTCTGTTGGTCGGTCGGTCTGTCTGTCTGTCCCGGTTTTGCTAGTTTAGGCACTTTCATATAAACTAGGACGATGGAATTTGGCAGGTGTATCAGGGACCAGACCATATTAAATTAGAAATAGTCATTTCCTATAATTGACCATCTGGGGGAGGGAGTAGGGGGACGGTTAATTTGGGAAAATTAGAAAAAATGAGGTATTTTTAACTTACCAACGGGTGATCGGATTTTAATGAAATTTGATCTTTAGAAGGATATCGTGTCTCAGAGCTGTTATTTTAAATCCCGACCGGATCTGGTGACATTGGGGGGAGTTGGGAGGGGGAAACCTAAAATCTTGGAAGACACTTAGAGTGGAGGGATCGGGATGAAACTTTTGGTGAGAAAAATAAGCACAAGTCCTATATATATGATTGACATAACCGGAACGAATCCGCTTTTTTTGGGGCAGTTGGGGAGGGGGCTAATTCTGAAAAATTTGAAAAATTTGAAAAAATTTGAAAAATTTTAACTTAAGACCGGGTGATCGGATCTCAGTGAAATTTGATATCTAGAAGGATATCGTGTCTCAAAGCTCTTATTTTAGATCCCGACCGGATCTGGTGACATTGGGGGGAGTTTGGGAGGATCTAAAATCATGGAAAACGCTTAAATTGGAGGGATCGGGATGAAACTTGGTGGAAAAACAAGCAAAAGTCTTAGATACGTGATTTACGTAATTGCAACGCATCCGCACTATTGGGGGGGGGGGTTAATTCTGAAGATTTAGAAAAAATGATGTATTTTTAACTTGCGAAGGAGTGATCGAATCTTCATGAAACTTCATATTTAGAAGGACCTCGTAACTCAGATCTCTTATTTTAAATCTCAACCGGATCCAGCGTCATTGGGTCGACAGTTGGGGGGGGGGACCGGAAATCTTAGAAAATACTTAAAGTGGAGAGATCAGGATGAAACTGGGTGGGAAGAATAAAAACCTGTCTAAGATACTTGACTGACATAATCGGACCGGATCTGCTCTCTTTGGTGGAGTTGGGGGGGGGGTAATTTGGAAAAATGAGGTATTTGCAAATTACGAAAGGTGACCAGATCTTAATGAAATTTTATATTTAGAAGGATCTTGTGCTTTAAAGCTCTAACTTCAAATTCCGACCAGATCCTGCGACATTGGGGGGAGTTGGAGGGGGAAACCAGAATTCTTGGAAAATGTGAAAATGGGGTATTTTTTTCTTACGAATAGGTGATCGGATCTTAATGAAATTTGATATTTAGAAGGAATTCATGTCTCTGAGCTCTTATTTCAAATCCCAGCCAGATCTTTTGACATTGGGGGGTGTTGGAGGGGGAAATCTTGGAAAACACTTGGAGTCGAGGAATCGGGATGAAGCTTGTAGATAGAATAAGTAAATGTCCTTGATACGTGATTGACGTAACTGTACTGGATTTGCTCTCTTTGGGGGAGTTGCGGGGAAGCGCTCAGTGATTTGGCGAGTTTGGTGCCTCTGGACGTGCTAGGACGATGAAAATTGGTAGGCGTGTCAGGGGCCTGCACAAATTGACTTGATAAAGTGGTTTTTCCACATTCGACCATCTGGGGGGCTAAAGGGAGAGGAAAAATTAGAAAAAATGAGGTATTTATAATTTATGAGTGGGTGATCAGATCTTAATGAATTTTTATGGCACTTGGTATTAACCAAGTGACATAGCAATTGCAAATTCTGTCGGTCTGTCTGTCTGCCGGTCCCGGTTTTGCTACTTTAGGCACTTCCAGGTAAGCTAGGACGATGAAATTCGGTGGGCGTACCAGGAACCAGACCAGATTAAATTAGATATAGTCGTTTTCCCGATTTGACTATCTGGGGTGGGGGGCCGGTTAATTCGGAAAAAATAGAAAAAATGAAGTATTTTTAACTTACGAACGCTTGATCAGATCTTAATGAAATTTGACGTTTGAAAAAATATCGTGTCTCAGAGCTCTTATTTTAAATCCCTAAAGGATCTGGTGACATTGGGGGGCGGAGTTGGGAGGGGGAAACCTAAAATCTTGGAAAACACTTAGAGTAGGGGGGGGGATCAGGATTAAACTTGGTGGGAAAAATAAGCACAAGTGCTAGATACGTGATTGACATAACCAGAACGGATCCGCGCTTTTTGGGGTAGTTGGGGGGGGGGGTAATTCTGAAAAATTAGAAAAAAATGAGGTACTTTTAACTTACGAACGGGTGATTGGATCTCAATGAAATTCGATATTTAGAAAGATTTCGTGTCTCAAAGCTCTTATTTTAAATCTTGACCGGATCTGGTAACATTGGGGGCAGTTTTTTTTTGGGGGGGGTGGCCTAAAATCATGGAAAACGCCTAGAGTGGAGGGATCGGGATGAAACTTGGTGGAAAAAATAAGCAGAAGTCTTAGATACGTGATTGGCATAATTGGAACGGATCTTCTCTATTTGGGGGAGTTTTGGGGAGGGGAGGGTTAATTCTGAAAAACTTTAAAAAATGACGTATTTTTAACTTACGAAGGAGTGATCGGATCTTCATGAAACTTCATATTTAGAAGATCCTCGTAACTCAGATAAATTTCAACCGGATCCTGCGTCATTGGGGGAGGGGGGACCGGAAATCTTAGAAAATACTTAAAGCGGAGAGATCAGGATGAAACTGGATGGGAAGAATAAAAACAAGGCTAAGATACGTGACTGACTTAACCGGACTGGATCCGCTCTCTTTGGCTGAGTTGGGGGGGGGGGGTAATTCTGAAAAATGAGGTATTTGTAACATACGAACCGGTGATCAGATCTTAATAAAATTTGATATTTAAAAGGATCTTGTGCTTTAGAGCTCTTATTTTAAATTCCAACCAGATCCTGTGACATTGGGGGGAGTTGGAGTGAAAACCGGAATTCTTGGAAAACGTGAAAATTGGGGCATTTTTATCTTACGAATAGGTGATCGGATCTTAATAAAACTCGATGTATAGAAGGATCTTATGTCTCAGATGCTCCATTTTCGTCTTGAATTGGATCCGGGGACATGGAGGGATTGCGGGAGGGAAACAGATATCTTGGAAAACGCTTAAAGTGGAGAGATCGGGATGAAACTTGATGGGAAGAATAAGCACAAGTTCTAGATAAGTGATTGACATAATTGGAACAGATCCGTTCTCTTTGGAGGAACTGGGGGGGTGTTAACTTGGAAATATTAGAAAAATTGAGGTATTTTTAACTTAAGAAAGGGTGACTGGATCTTAATGAAATTTGATATTTAGAAGGAATTCATGTCTCAGAGCTCTTATTTCAAATCTTGACCAGATCCGTTGACATTGGAGAGAGTTGGAGGGGATATCGGAAATCTTGGAAAACGCTTAGAGTGGAGGAATCTGGATGAAGCTTGGTGGATAGAATAAGCAAATGTCCTAGATACGTGATTGACGTAACCGTACTGGATTCGCTCTCTTTGTGGAGTTGGGGGAGGGGTTCAGTGCTTTGGCGAGTTTGGTGCTTCTGGACGTGCTAGGACGATGAAAATTGGTGGC